>NC_141755.1:32462373-32766280 GCF_982258835.1 Parasteatoda tepidariorum
TTGCAATCCTCATATAATAAAATAATTTTCAAAACCATGGAAGTTAATTAAAATAATTAAATTAAATAAACATAAAGATTTACCAAATCAAAAAAAAAAAAAAATTAGAAAAGTATGAATTATTTTGTCAAACTTAAACAGTTATTGAAACATCTTACAACTCCCAAGTAGTATCTACAAAAGAAAGCTTCTTGAGGGCCCTCTGAGTACCCGCCCCCCCCCGGGCACTACCCTCGTGTGCCCATGTGTAAAGACGGTACTGCTCAGTCATCACATTAATAAACAATTTTACCCACATTACACACAAAAATGTCATTTAAAAAATTGCTTTGAAAGAAATAGTCTGCTTCAGTTACAATCAAGGCTAAGTTCAATTCACGTGACTTTATAAATTAAATCTAAAACTAAAAAAAGTCTAAAATATTTTTAAAAATTTTAATAAACTCATTCATTTAACAAATAAATAAAAAAAAGAGATTAGTGCTGGGCAATATTCGAATTTTTATATCGCTCTGTATTATCAGAAAATATCTATGATTCACTCTACCTTGCGATATGTTTTCCTTCTAGACTAATTTACATTATATTTACTGTAATCAACATTATCGATATCTAAATAAAGTTTACGAACGCTCACGATGATATCAATTTTAATAATCATTATTCCCGAAAATGCTCACAAAATTATCGTATTCGATAAATATCGAATACGATAACGACAGCAATATTGTTGTATTCCATAATGCTCATGCAGTTATTGTTGTCAATATTTATCGTTGTCAATAATTATCGTATATTTGATATTTATCGTGTTAGATTGTAATCGCAAAGCATCGTGAGAAAACCTTTCAAAATATCATTATCGCGATAATTAAATCGCTCCCCTCTGATATCTAACAATGGACGTGCTTTTTCTGATATCTAACAAATACTCTATCAAGTTTACTTTGTTTCAATTTAATTCACAATCATAAAGTTCTTTCTGACAAATCAATTCCGGCTAAATATAATTTTGTTTTTTAAAATGACATTCAAATTTTATTCATAAAAACGAAACAAACAGCAAGGGCATGCTCTCCTCACGTATATAGGGCATCGTGTTTGGAGTATCAGTTTTCTTATCTCTGTTTTCACAATATGTCGGACAGAAAGAAAAACGACCACAAAACCCATGTTTTTTGACTTTATTGATGTCTTGATCTGATATTCCAAACAACCATTCTCTATTTCCGAATATTCAATATAAGAGTCTTTATATTTATATGCTCCTTGTTGTGCAAAAAGTTATATTTGCTGTTGCATGGGATAGTGCCCGCTATTTCGTCACGAAATCTTTTCATTATTTTAAATAATTCCTTTTGTTCCTTGATCTTGATACTTGAAGAGAGTGAATTTCTTTTGTCTTTTGCGATTGTATCTTTTCTATTATATCAACGGCTGAATTTAATTTCAATATTCAGATTTTCAAAGACAAGCTGTCTTTTACTTGTTTATCCAGTTGATTTTAATGAAAATCATCGCCCAAAACCATTTTATCGTTTTAGGAATTCTTTGAATAAAACCTCGTCATTTTGCTCTTACAGAGCGGCGAACCATTGAGCTAAGTAGATGAAAGTTCTAATTGATATTATAGTGAATTTGTGTAAATTAGATTTAAAGCTTGCACTAGGAAATTAAGATTATATCTTACTTCTTTCTTTTGTTCTCAAACTTACGATAGTATTTCAAGATTCCAAGATTGCGTTCCAAGGTTTTATGAGGTTACTCGCCGACGGCTCGTTACTAAATGCACTCAGAGCCATTTCCCACACCAAAAGCAATGAAAGAGTATTGATTTACTGACATCTCTGAAATTTAATGACTAGGCAAAACAAATCGATGTAAAGGTGTTAAATAAGACTAAAACAAGTCATTTCCTAGCGAAATTTAATTTTTTTCCCTTCAAAATTGTCACTTAGAACCTTCTACTAAACTATTCATTTTAAAGTGTACTAAACTAGAATTATGCTTAAAATAATTACCATAAAAGTCTTAATAAATCCTTGATTTTAAAATGAAAAATTAAATACTAGATGGTGCTATATATAAATGTTTAAGTATGGAAACGTGCATTAACGTTTTTGAACCCCCCCCCCCCTGTTGTCACATTTCACTATACCCCCACTCTCTGGACTCCTGTCGCTCTACGTTTGCAGTTCAGAAACACACGTGTTAAAGATCAGATTTCAATTGATATTTTTTAACTACATTTGTGGGTACTATTTGCGGGTCGACGTGTAACTTATTTTAATGTAAAAGTTGCAACTTTTTTCCCACGGCAAATTGAGCCCACGGCGAATTGAGCTAGTGACGAGCTGTTCCTGTGACTAATTTTATTTTATATCCGTCGTTGAAAAGCCGACCCAATTTTGAGTTTACAACTACTCATGTTCAACTCCGTAGCCTTGTAATTTTGAACCAATCCAGAAGACAAGGAAACTCTTGGATCAGTACCCCCAGAGGTATTGATTTGTTATGGGAGCATGGAGGACTTTGAGACTCGACTGATTTAACGTGCATCAGTCACCATTTACTACACGGGGAGTCTTCGGCCGGCGAGGATCGAACCCACGACCTCTTGGATATGGGCCCAGCGCCCTACCAACCAGGCTATCCCGGCCCCCTGTGACTAATTTTATTTTATTTTATAACCGTCGTTGAACAGCCGACCCAATTTCATGGGTTTACGACTACTTACGTTCAACTCCGTAGCCTTGTAATTTTGAACCAATCCAGAAGACAAGGAAACTCCTGGATCAGTACCCCCAGAGGTATTGATTTGTTGTGGGAACATGGAGGACTTTGAGACTCGACAGATTTAACGTGCATCAGTCACCATTTACTACACGGGGAGTCTTCGGCCGGCGAGGATCGAACCCACGACCTCTTGGATATGGGCCCAGCGCCCTAACGACCAGGCTATCCCGGCCCACCCTGTGACTAATTGTGCTTTGCATCGATTTTTACCCATGACGAGTTGTGCTTGCGTCGATTTTTACCCACGACGAATTGTAGCCATAAATAAATTTTCGCCATAAGGAATCGCGTCCGAGAAGAATTGTTTCGGCGACGAATTGCCGGCCCGACCAATTGTAAGCAGAGTATCGTCGCGCGACGAATTGACGTGACAACTTATTTTTTTCTCATCAAAAAGTGGGGCATTACACTTGTTATTACTCCTTCCCTCCCCTTTATCACAAACTGTCACAGTTGAGCCCCGAAGGCGCAGGGGATAGAGCGTTCGTCTTCTAATGAGGTGAAACTGGGTTCGAATCCCAGCGATGGCTGGTAAATACGAATTCCGAATTCGGCTTGCACCTACCACAGTACTGACGTAAAATATCCTCCGTGGTAGACGGATGATGGGTTAGAGTCCCCTTGCCATCAGGCTAACCGTGGGATGTTTTCAGGGTTTTCCTCTCCATGTGACGCAAATGCGGATTAGTTCCATCTATAAGCTCTCTACGAAGGGAAATCTTTTAAAATACTCGATCCAGTAATTCCCTTGTCTTCTCAATTGTGTTCAAAATTACAAGGCTACGGAGTTGAACTTTGGTAGTTGTAAATCCAAAAAAATTGGGTCGGCTGTTCAACGACGGTTATAAAAAAAAATTTAAAAAAAAAAACTGTCACAATTTTTAGGGACTTCACCCACCCTTCCAAGCGTGACATCATTTATGACCTATGGTAAAACACAAACTCCATTTTTCTTTCTTATGACAAATGTATTAAAATTATTTTCAAATTTCGTTCTTGCTTTATAATAATTCGTCACTTGAGTATCGCTGTTATATGCAGTGATGTTGTTAAGGCCGAATATGAATGTTACTACATTTCCAAAAAAATGTTTTGATGAGAACACATAATTATTTATTTTAGCATTAAAGCATGGAATTAAAAAAAATACGTTTAGTTAATAGTAATGTTTAATTTAAAAAAGCCTTTATAGACAGTTTGATAAATGAAGAGCTTTTTTTAAAGCGGAGATGAAAAAGTTGTTTTTTAATTTATTTAAATGTTTATTTTATTATGACTTTACCCTAATTTTAAGCTCTAGAAGACCGGAATGTCTCATTATTGTCAATTAGTGACATATCTTCTTCTCTTAGACAGCTGAAAAAACAGATGACCTTATAACTAGTTTTATCTCCAAGTTTTTGTTAGTACAGCCTATTTAGTTCTAAAAATAATACTTTAAACTCAGAAGAAGAAAAAAAAAACACATTATATACATTATATAATTGGTTTTGAGAAGAAGATTTTTTTATTTGAATTTTCGAAATGTTTTCGAATTTTCAATTTCAACTTTCATTGTTGCATATAATTAAACATATTTTTTTCGGACATTTTCCAATGGTAGCATATTTTGTATTTTATTCTACAGCACTAGAACGCATGTTGTGGAAGATTTGAAAATTCACGAGGAGCAGTTTAACTATTACTTAAGCATATTTTTGGTGGTTTGTGGACACGCTTTGTCAGAAAAAAAAATTAGATAATCGCAAAGTCTCCCTAATGCTCAATTAAAGTTTTTCTTTTCAAATATTAATTATGAAAAATTGAATTACTTAATTTATGAAAAAAATAGGGTTTATTTTTTTAATGAAAGGAATGTGAACCGTGGTGGATTAGGTGATAGAGCGGTCGCCTCTCAATGAGGGGATCCAAGTTCGAATCCCAACAATGGCTGGCTGATACGAACTTCGCACCCGGCTCGTACTGATCACAGTGCTAACGTTATATATCCTCAGCATCATAGGTTAGGCCGTCAGGCTAACCGTGTGTGGTTTCTGTCTCTATGTAACTCAAATGCGGGTTTGTTCCATGACAAAAAGTCCTCGACCTAGTCAAATTCTCCTACTACTTGATCCAGAGCTGCGCTGACTCAGGGGATAGAGCGTTCGCCTTCCAATGAGGTGAACCGGGGTTCGATTCCGGCGATAGCTAGTACGAATTCCGTATCCGGCTTGCACCGACCACACTGCTGACGTGAAATATCCTCAGTAGTAGACGGATCATGGGTTAGAGTTCCCTTGCCGTAAGGCTAACCGTGGGAGGTTCTCGTGGTCTTCCTCTCCATGTAACGCAAGTGCGGGTTAGTTCCACCAAAAAGTCCTCCACAAAGGCAAATTTCTCCCAATACTTGATCCAGGAGTTCCCTTTTCTTCTGGATTGGGTTCAAAACTAAAAGTCTAAGGAGTTGAACATTAGTAGTAGTAAACCCAAAAATTGGATCGGCTGTTGTTATAACAGTTATAAAATTAAATAAAGAGAATGTAGAGTATTGGGTAATTATTGTTCACACATTCTTAGGTTTTTTCGTAATATTTGAGTGGTCCCTCAGCAGATTTCTATATAAAAAAAAATTATCAATCTTCCATGTCATTATTTTTTTAATATTAAGAGGCACTTGTCTTAAATCTTTTCTCATCTCACCTTTATTTTCAAAAGACCACTTTTGAAGTTTATTTATAATACAAAATGCTTGTTTTATCATAACCTATTCTATTTTGATTGATTATGAAAAACTCCAAAAATAACAAATTCGTGTTCAACTATTTGTTTCATCTATTTTTATACCACTTTCACTCCTCTTTATAAATCTAAGCAATCTTGAAATACTTTGCTTTGAATTTAATTCAATGATGTTTTTCGTAACTTATTAAAAAAAACTATAAAAAGAATTGAGAGCTGCTCATCATTTTTTAAAAACGATGATCGCACTTAATGAATTTTGAATGACAAGATAAAGAAGAAAATGAAGGAAGTAACAGGTACTTGAAGTCAATCAACTTCGGTAGCTTCATAGATTGAAAAAGTGAATTGAATAAATGCGAAAAAAAAGTAAAAGCGCAATTTTGTTATTATTTGAACTTTCATCATCGTGGAAAGAAAGATGTTTTTATTGTCTAAAAATAAGTTTTCGGTTTTCAATCAATAATGGAAGAGACACTTTCAGTTTTTGACAATTTTTTTAAAATTCTCAATAAATACTAAAAGGATTATTTCGTAACTTTAGAGGTGTTTAATTCGAGCGATTTTTCATACTTAGCAATAAGATTTAAAGCTTTCGGAGGTTTGGAAGACCTACAATAAATTTTTAACACACTATGTCGGAAAATCAAGCAAAAAACTTGTATCTTGTATCGTTTACTTTAGTTGTTATTTTTAATAACTACATAACGTTTCGCAAACCTAGAGTAAATATACTTATGAAAATATGGACGTTTTTATAAAAAAAAATATTTTCGTCGTTTTTTTGGCTATAACTTTGTAATAATTCAATGGAATTAAAAAAAAAAGTTTTTTGCTTGATTTTCTGACACAGGGTGTTCAAGCATACTTGTTTCGTAATTTATTGTCGGTCTCTCAAACTTCAGAATGCTTGAAATCTTATTGCTAACTATGAAAAATCACATGAACTAAACATCTCTAAAGATTTTTTTCACATTTTAAAGTAATAATTTTATAATTAATTTCAAATTACTCCACAAATTTCGTTTACTTTCATTGAATGTTTTTATAGTTATGGCAAAAAAACGTAAAACAAAAAATTTAGTTTTTTATAAAAACGTTCATATTCGCATTAATATTTAAGCTAATCTCACGAAATTTTGCGCTATTATTGCATATAATAACCAAAATAATTGTTGTAAGTTAAATTTATTGCTACATTTCTTGGATAGGGTATTCAAAAACTCAATTTTCCGTTTGTAATTTATTGTTAGTCCCTCAAACCTCCAAGAGCTTTAAACTTCACTGATATGTATGAGAAATTGCATGATCTAAACATTTCTGAAGTTATAAAATGATTCTTTAAGTATTTCTTGAGAAATATGAAAAAATGTATTAGAATAGAAGTTTTCCATTTTTTTGTCCACCCCCTGTAAATATTGCGCTGTTATCTACTTGCAGAAATTTCGGAAACTTGTCAAGTTCTTACCTAAGAAGAAAAGTTTGATACAAAGTTGTTAGTTTTGGAAAAATATAGCATATCACTATATCGCTGAACGCCCGTCAATAGGGTACTTAACACTTCAAGAAGAAGAAGATCACCGATACCCGCACACGTGATCCATGATGTCAGTGTCAGCTGATCGCTTATAAGCAAAATGGCGTGTTAAAGTTGAGCTTAGTTTCTTCCCACAAGTTAGAATGTTAATTAACGTAAAGTTATTTAAACACGGTGCCGTATCACACATCAAATTTCTTGAAATAGGATTCTTTCTCGTCTTTTACTTAATTTAGATTTATGTTTTGTTAATGTATTTTATTATAACCGTAATATATTTTAGCCTTGTGTACCTGGCAATTTCAATGCATAATTAGCTTGTTTATGTTCCACATAGCCTTGTGCCTGTCTTTGTGTTAAATAAGAAATGTATAGTGAAAGAATTCAAATCTTTGTGAAAGAATATAGAATGCGTCATTTAAAGGGATCGATACTTGACGAGCTTGACTTACTCGAAATCGAATGGAAAGAACAGTTACTAACGGAAACAAATGCCATATTTCAAAAACCAATCAGGATCTAGATACCCACTTAGACACTACGTCACTTGCAGGTATCCCATTTAAGTAAGTTCAAAACCACAGGTGATACATCCCTTTATGTCCCGGTTTGATTTTCATATTTGTAATTTTTTCTGTTGTCGCTTTTTTCATTTAAATCTAACCATTAGATCAAAAGTTATTCAGAATTATATTTTTTTTCACATTCTACTTATGAAAAAAAAAATTATGAATTTAAAAGTTGATTATTTTTTTATTCCTACAAAAATATATAACTTACATTTTCGAGTACGATGTTTTATCTTGAAACTATATTTGTTTTAAATTTTCCTTGATCATATCTTAGGTGTTGATATTTGCTGAAAACAGTTTGCGTGTTGTACAAGAAAAAATCGCACGAAAATCATTGTAACGTACCATTTGCATTTTCTAATTCACATAATAACCGTTTGTGTCAGAACTTCAAAATTTGTTCAGAAATGCATGAGCAAACTTTAGCGTTCAGAGGAACTTTCGAATAAATACTTCTAACTTCGCACATTTTAGTTGAGTTATAAGAATAATAAATGTGTGTTTCGTGACTCGAGTTCGAGGCTAATGTCACGATTGACATTGGCAACCGGCCGATGATCTGTGAGTTCGAGTCAATTGATGAAAATTGTTATTAAAAGTAGATCAGAAGTAGCTGTAATCGATTGGTCGGTCTACTTCTAATATTTAATTTCCTCTTTTTTTTTATTTGAGGTTCTTACAACTCAAGCCCATTTTTTATGGACTAAGCACTGTGATTAAGAAAGTTTAATGAAACCGAGCTCACAACTTATAGAATTATTATTAATATTATTTTGTCCGAATACTCCCAAGAATATTCAATATACGTGCAAATAAAATTCGAGGTTGTCAAATTAATTAATTTATAGTGACCTTAATTTATAGGACCAAACCTTAAGTGATTAATTTATAGGGAGTACAGGATGTTCTTTAATCACTGTAATGTAAAAATTCAGGATCAAGTTACGGTTAAAAGTACTATCTCCTTGAGAACAACATCCATAAAATTCATTTTACCGCAAAATTCATTTCCAACGTAAAATTCATTTTTACTGAAATTTTTACGTAAATTATCACGAAATGTAACATTTATTTATCAGTTACTTTACACTAAATATCACTGTAAAATTTATGGTATATTAGATTATTTTTGCGATAAAAATAGATTTTACAGTAAAAAATACTCTCACCCTGAGTGCTAGTACTTTTTACCGTTATTTGATCTCGAATGTTTTACGATGCACATTTGGCACATTTGGATGCACATATTGCACAATTTTGTAAATCTTTGACAAAAGCGAAGAAAAGTAAACTATTTCAATGGAATTTACAATAAGGGTCGTAAATTAATATTTGAATGAGCGAAAATAAAAATCAATACTTATGAAATCATTAATGAGTAAAGTATGATTAAAACATATAAAACCGCAATTGCCAAACGGAATTAAAAAGAGGTGAAACGCGACAATTACCTTTAATAATCTTCAATCAATCACGCTAGTTTTTATATTTTTAATCCCGTCGTCCTTAATACTGATTCGTCAGACTTTGATAGCGTTTCTTTCTTTTTTTTTTTTACCACTGTTATACATTAAGTTGTGACCTCTAATGTGTCAATATATTTGATTTCAGTATATAAAAGAATTTAAAAGAAATATGCGTTAGTGACTCACGTTACAAACTACTCAATGTAACACTTATTAATGTTATAGAAAATCTACCATATCTAATGGTTCAAAGTACTAATAATGTTTCAAGGTACAGATAATGGTTCAAGATATAACGGTTCAAGGTACTGATAATGACTCAAGGTACCGGTAATAGTTCAAAGTACCGAAAATGATTTAAGCTATAATGGTTCAAGGTGGTACCGAAAATGGTTCAAGGTACTGATAATGATTCAAGGTACCAATAATAGTTCAAAGTATGGATAATAGTTCAATTTACCGATAATGGTTCAAAGTACCGAAAAGTTGACGTAACTATAATGATTAATTATAGTTACATCAACTTTTCGGTACAATGATTCATACCGAATAAGCTATAATGATTCAAGGTACAATAATGGTTCAAGGTACCGATAATGGTTCAAGGTACCGATAATCGTTCAAGGTATAATGGTTCAATGTTGAGCCATTGAAAAAATTTAGTATTTGGTATATACTCAGTACCAAAATTGGTATCAAGTATTCACTAAAATTTTCTGCAGTGTAGGTTTCAAGTTACACTAACGTAATTAGCAGCCGTTTAACCTAAAAGCCATTAAAAAAAATTTCAAAATTTAAATAATCTAAAGTTATAATTAAAAATTTTGAAAGCTTTCATTCATATTTATATATATATACTAAAAAAATTTTCGTCGGTAAATATACTACTTAATTCTTATTCTGTCACTATATTTATTTGAAAAATATGCAAGTATACTAATATTTCTGCTTTGTTCCTTTCAAATAAAATTTGTATGTCATGCATCTAAATTAACTTTGATAATTTTTTTTGATTTCCCTAATCAAAACTCTTAAAAAACTTACCCCAAAAAATCCTTAAAACTCTTAAAAATCCTTAAACCCTTAAAAATAAAGTTTTTACCTAAATAGATAAAATTTAGATTTTTAATGCTATATAATTTAGATATGAAACGCTGAGGAAAATATAATGATAACCCATATTTTCTAAAGATCAATTTTTTTAATATTCAAACTAGTCCTTGGTATTATTTCGATGTAAGGTACTTCACAAATTTACGGAAGATACACTAGATAAAAGCGCAATACAATCCTCACTTTACATTTTACCTCAGACGCTTTCCCAAGTGGAAAGCGTGGCTTATCTCTATAGAACTTCGCACGTGTTCTGGTGCATTACTTATAGCACATTTCCAATCCAAAAAGGAAAAAAAAAAACATTTACCACGGTTAGTATTTTATGCATAATCTTTCAGTTATAAGACTGTTTGCCTCATTCATCAATGAATTGAAGTTTTGTCAGTGAAGAATTAGGACTAGCGAAATGACATGTTTTGTTCATAATTGTACATTATTATTGACAAACATCAATTTAAAGATAAGTAATATAGCATTATCTTTGTTACAAAATGTTTTTGAAGGCTAGTAAAGTCATTTGTCAGATCTGCCTGAGTTTGATTGTCTCTTGTTATTTAAAAGTGTACTTAATTCAAAATATCTTGCTTTTGATTGTATTTCTGGAAATTCACAAAGGCATGCATTTACACAATCTGTAGTAGACGTTTCATTGCTTCAGTGAGTTGTTCTTTGAGTTTCATTTCTTCACGCTTAATTTATAAATATAAGTCTAATTTAAAGATTATTTTAAGTGGAACAATGTAGCTGAAAATATTTTAGAACCATAGCAATAATATTACTTATAATGGATAATTATCAGTAAATTATAGCAGATAATTATTCGATTCGATAATAAATACCTAATGTATTCGATTGTTTTATTTAAAATCTTAAATTAGGGTCCCGCGATGAACTGATAGTTAAGACATGGTTCTCAGCAGACCCCCGCAGTCAAGCATGAATGGCTGTTTTCAGTGCTCGGGATGACTACTTTCATCAGCCTACGATGGGACCGAGGGTGTGCGGTATCTGTCCTCGTAAAACTATTCTACCGTAAAGTGCTCGGCATGGCGTGCAGGTCGTCTGGCTACAGAAGCGAGGGTGCCATCCCTTTTGCAGAGGGTCAAAATTGTGACGGCATGTCTTCTTATCATCCTCAGGTTTGCTTCCAATACCAGTAGCCTACTGTGCGAGACGTGTTGGCTCAGGGGATAGAGCTTTCCACTGAGATGAATCGGGTTCGAATCCCAGCGATGGCTGGTCGATACGAATTCCGTACCCGGTTCGCACTGACCGACCAGTTCTAATGTAAAATATCCTCAGTGGTAGACAAATTATGGGCTAGAGTCCCCTTGCCATCAGGCTAACAATGGGAGGTTTCCTTGGTTTTCCACTCCATGTAACGCAAATGCTGGTTAGTTCCATCAAAAAGTCCTCCTCGAAGGTAAATTTCTCGCAATACTTGATCCAGAAGTTCCCTTGTCTACGGAATTAAACATTGGTAGTCGTAAACACAAGAAATTGGGTAATCTAAAATAAAATAAAATAATTCAATAAAATATAAAATACCCCACTGTGAAAATCTAGTGCGACATAAATGAATCATAATTGTAACAACTACAGCTTGGAGTAGGACAGTGAAAACGTAATAAACTAATAATGTAAATTTTCATATTATCCAAGAGCAATATAAAAAATGAAAAATTAAATTGAATGCATTACATTTCGAAAAAGAGTACGGACAGCTCCAGTTGAGCAGTATCGCCAGCCTAACGCTTTGTACAATGGAGGCAGCAGGCTCGAATACCTCCTCATCCCTACATGAATCTTCAGGCTGTCTTTCTTGGAATGGTGCAATCTGTTTTACGATTTGACAAAGACTAATAAACGGTACTTTTGTAATTGAGCATGGAAGTTTGCATATGTGTGTGTACCAATATTTGTAAAATGTACACGAGGGCAGTGTTGCCTATTGGGTAAAATGGTCAGTAACTTTGAGTCCTTGGAAAAATAGCTAGAAAAAAAAGATACAGCTTAATTTAACACTTTTAAGAAATTGAAATTTATGTTAAAATAAAAGACAAAACTAATTGACCCATTCAAATCATTTCAAAATACATTGGAGATTACCTTCATTCAAACACTTTAAGAAAGATGAAAATTTGTAACTTAGTTATGTTATTTTTAGAATTTTCGAGAAACAATAATTACGTACGCTGTTCGAAATTCCCAGCAAAAATGATTAAATAACATATTATTTAATTGTTATTTTGCCATACTCAACTTAAACAGTCAGAAAACAATAAAAAAAGATGAATTCGATCTGTTAAATGTGAGAAAAAAAATATTTATTTATTGTTTTTTCTTGCTACGATTAATCAACTAGAATTCAATCTGCACCAACTAGGCCCACTTTATAAAGCCATTTTGTTCCGTGCAGCTAGGCACACCAATTGCACTGATCTGTGATAACTGATCGGGTCAGTCTTATAACTTCTATGCCTGAACAGTTGCTCTGCACTCTTCAATGGTGACTCTGGACTATTAGAATACGAAACTATTATTCACGCATGAATGGCGCAGTACCCAGAGAGCTTCAGTGTACAGTTTAGTAGTAACGGTTTTTTAACGGTACAAGTTGCAAACGGTTTCAAAACCGTAAAGATAAAAAAAAATGTTCATATGGTTAATCGGATGGACAGACTGCTGCCGGCTATTTTACCGTAATTTCAGAAAATTCTGACAGTGTAGCCCACTATAAATGTTTTACAGATCCCTATAAATAAAGGAACTTTCATAAAATGTTGAAACTTTCATCAAATGTTGAAACTCAACAGTATGTTAGCAGTATATATATTTTTTCCATCTGAAATCATAGCAATTTTTATTTTATAAAAAAAAAAAAAAAAAAAAAAAAAACTTATATATGAGCGTTAGTTTGGTCTAGAAAAAATTCATTTAGTTTAAGCACATATGTCCTACATTTCTCATAGAGGCACTAAAAATTCATTTAGTTTAAGCTCATACCTAAGCACATACATATGTCCTACTATATTTCATAAAGGTTCTAAAAGTCCATTTAGTTTAAGCCCATATATCTTACCATTTTTCGTAAAGGTACTAAAAATTCGTTTAGTTTAAGTACATATATCCTACCGTTTTTCAAAAAAGTACTTTCCACATCAGTATGAGAAAAAAAACATTTACACAGCATTCATAGGGAAAAGGTTAAATATATTCACAGATTTGATTAATACATAGAAACCTCCAATAAATGCTCGATAGTTTTTAAACTTCTGAAGTATTCGTTAAAGGTTATCAAAACCTCAAAATTTCTCTTTTCGTTTTAAAAATATAGCACACACTGTGAAAAATATACATACTTCATTCTGATCAAATTTAAGCAAAACGAAAACTTTTTTTAATCTTAATTATATTAGAACAAAGTTTGTAGAGCTAATTATATTGTAATAACTGCTGACTTTTAATCCTACTATATTTTCAATGCAGTTTTCGTTACAAAAGAGTTGGCAGCCAAACAGCCGAGTTGCTACTCAAAATTGATTTATACTTCCAAAAGTTATGGAACTGTAACTGCCATAAATTTGAAACACAGATGCTTTAATAGTAAGGAGTTGTACTTTTTGGTGAAATAGATTAACTTTTCGATATCTTTTTATAGCTTAATAATTATTTTACTACTATTTTAAAATATCTCCCGAATGACAGTACAAGTTGGCAGCTATGATACTGCAACTTAAAAAAAATCAAAGCTGAAACTTAGTTAGCATAAATGTTTTGAAACAGGAACCCAAGACCATTTAAATATGTGGAAAAATTAACAGTCACCACAGGGCATATGGCGACTACGCATAACGAGTGGCCATTAAAAGATTTTAAGACAACCACTATTTTTTTCGTTGAAAATGCACTCCATGCGCATTTTATTACAATTATTTGTTTTTATAAATATGGAAGTATTATGAATATTTTATAACATTTTGAAAATCGCTTTATTTCACGCTTGTTTCTTAAAATTCTTCATTTTAGAAGTAAACCTTGTTATTATTATATGATTAAAAACTTCATTCTCTTCATAAAATATGTAAATTGGAAATAAAACTCGACATGTTTCAAGCGCTCAAGAACAGACGCCCATTTTCAAGACTTGCCGGACGGGATTGAGAAGAAACAGTGATTTGAAATAGAAAACGAAAGTGGCCAACAGAAAAGAGAAGAATAAAGGTGAGAAATAAAAATAGAAAAACCCCAGTAGACGAGAGAGAAAAAGATGAAATACAGAAAAAGAAAAATCATCGAGAGGGGCAAATCGGGGTAAAATGCAATTTCATGAGCTACGGAAAGGTGGTGAGGAACTAATATCATTCACAATCAAATCAGCATTCATATATGAATATTACATACATTTAAAATCACTTTCGTTTTTTCTTATTTACATCTGGAGAGCCCTGAAAATGGGCGCATGTTATTGAGCACTTGAAACATATCGACTGTTATTTCCTATTATAATGCTACTATAAAACAGCTTGCATTTTTAAAATTAAGTTTTTTTAATCATTTGAAACTTTAAATTTTTTTTTTTTTTTGAAACTGGTCGCACGTTATAAAAATTGGGCAGAGACTTTCTTTTCTGTTTTAAGATAAGAACCTTTCTTTAAAAAGAACTCTAGAGAGGGACTCTACTAACCCTTTCCCTTACTCGGGTAAGTTTTAAAAATGTCTTCTATCGCGTCACTTCGAGCAATTATTTCGAAAAAATTTTTGATATAGAATTAAGTCATTTTGAAAACATTCAACGTTTCTTTACCATAATATTTACTTCTTTAAATGTTCATTTCCTGGCAATTATTTTTGTTCTGGTAAATCAAAGGAGAAGGGGAAAAAAATGGCATTGCTACTTTCATCAATGAGAAATATGGAACAGTGCCGATTTACTTTACTCTAATCTTTCATAAATGTGTGACCTTTTATTTTGACATACATTAAAACCATTTTGAAAATTCATGTTAGACGAATCTTTTAACAGAAAAAAGTAAATACCCCGGATTATACTTAATTCAAAAATATAATAATCTCGATTATTTTACTTGCGAAACAGTGAGATCAACAAGGAAGTGAGGGCTTTCATCAGAGTTATAATGCAGTTTGACCGCTGGATTTTCTAATGTAACATTTCTAGAATACATTGTAAACAACAACTATGACCAAACAATGAATAAGTGAAATACTAAACGAGAAAAATAAAAACTCTTTTCGTGGTTCGTTCGGTGACTAAAATATGCGATTAACATTTTTTTGTTAACACCTCAATAGTTATTACTTATTCAGGGCCAGCGCTAAGGATTTTAAATTATTAGCCCGTAAATTAGCCAAATATCAAAAGTTTTTGCCAATTTTTGAAAGTCTTCGCCAAATGTAAATCTTAACAATTTTTTATGATTCATTTTTTCTCATAGAATTACTTAACGGGGTTTAATCTGTATTTTACGGTAGTTAGTTTTAGGCTTATATTATTTGGACCCAATTATAATTGGTTAAGTGGCGCATCTACCGAAAATTACTGTAATTGAATATAAAATACTGATTTGTTTAGAAAAATTCATTTTGACATAATTTTGATGATCGAGTGTATATTTTTTTTCTTTCCAGTGAAAATAATCATTCGCCAATACTTTCGCCAAAACACATTTTTATTGGCTAAATTTATGATTTTATCGCATTCGACAAGGTGGCAAATGCTTAACGCGGATACTGCTTATTTTATGTGGATATCTGGTAAAAAAGTATTAAATAATCAATTTAAAATGTTCTATAGTTATAAACCAGCTTTTCCCAATTTTTTTTTTTTTTTTTGTCTGTGGAATTCTAAATATTTGAACTTCTTTTGGGGGAAATGTTATTCCTTCGATGCAGATGGGACGCGGGTGTCCCTTTTGTACATTTTACTTCTGACGCTCTAATTATTTACAAGCAAAAATATATTTTGTTATATTTTTTAATTACGAAAAAAACAGTCAAATAATTACTAAAAAATCTGTTAGATTATCAGAATTATATTTGTACCAAAAATCTAAGAAAGGTTGTTTGAATTTTTTTTTTTATCGAAGTGGTCATCCACCAGCATACTGACCACAGCCAGTGATACTTGACTTCTGAGATCTGCTGGGAACCGTGTCTTAAAAATCAGTTCACTGTGGGACCCTTAACCAAGATTTAAAATTAAACAATCGGATATTTTAGGTATTAATTATCGAATCCAATAATTATCTTCTATAATTTACTAATAATTATCTATTATTAGTAATTATCTTTATGGATCTAAATTATTTTAAGCTGCATTGTTTCACCAAAAGTAATCTTTAAATTAGACCCATGTTTATAAAATAAACGTGTCAAACACTTAAATGAAACATATACTATGGACCGTGTTAAAGCCTGACTTAGTAAACTACCAGGATTAAGAATGAAATGTTTTCTATAAAATAAACCTCTTAAATAACAAGAGACGATCAGGCAGATCTATCAAATGACTTAACTATTACCTTCTAAAACATTTGTAACAAAGATAATGCTATATTGTTTATCTTTAAATTGATGTTTGTCAATAATAGTATACAATTATGAACAAAACATGTTATTTCTCTAGTCTAAACTGTTTACTGACCAAGTTTCAATGCATTGATCAATTAGGCAAGGAGTCTTACAATTGAAAGATTATTCAAATTCTAAATTGTAATATTAACCCTTTGAAGCAGATGGGACACCGGTGTCCTTTCCAGATATTTTTTTCTGACGTTCTAATTTCAAGTAAAAATATATTTTGGTATTTTTTAGTTTTAAAAAAGGTGAAATTACAAAATAGTGACAGTTAATAAAAAAACAGTGACAGTTACTAAAAAAATCTGTTAGACTATCGGAATCATAATTGTTCTAAAATATATAATCCAAAAAAATTTGTTTGAATTTTTTTCATTCATATTCAAAAATTTATCAATAATTTATTTTGTAAACTAAGGAAATTTCAACGAGGAATATCTATTTCTCTTAGATCTAAATAACTTTAGGAAAGTGCACATTAAAAAATTATAGTTTAGAAGTGAGCCGCGTTTGGAATATTTTACCTTTAATGCAGAAAAGGACACCTGCGTTTCGTGCTGTATTTCATTACCATCAATTATCAAAATACTAAGTATAATATTTTTCACTTATCTTAAACTAAATTTAAATTAATATAAAATAAGGAAAAAAAGGTGTGAAAATCTGTTTAACAAAAATCCTGCCAGCGTCAAATGCATAACAGCTTTGAATATACGAACTGTTAAAAAAATAATACTAATAATAAAAATAATATTTAATATGAAAGATGAGATATTTTATGTTATAGATCTGTTCTTGGCGAATGCATACGTTGGAAATAAACAAAATCAGTTGAATTATGCTTTAAAAAATAACTGTTATAAACGCTGAAAATATCTATCAGAGAATTTTTAAATCATTTTAAAGTAATTTTTTTTACATGGCAAAATACAATCGGTTGAATAGTTTCTGAGAAATAAAATTTTAAACATACGACTTTTTCAAAATTGGATTTCTCAGGAACTATTGAACTGATTTCACTCAAATTTTGTATTTTTCCATGTAAAAGTATATACTTAAAAATTATATAAAAAATTATATACCTTACAATTCAAAATTTTTTCGACTATTGTTAAATAAAATAATAATAAAATTTGTTAAATAAAATTTAGTTTTTGCATGAGGTTATCTTTGGATAAACGAGTCTTGTAATTGTGTGCAAATATTTTTCAATTCGTTTAAAAATGCCTCAAGATATAGCGAAATATGCAAGAAATAAAAGGTAATGTTATGAGGTTCAAACTTGTGATCGCTCTCCTGATCAAACTATGGGGACCATATTTCCAAGATTGCTGTTGCTCCTATATTTTGGGGATCGGAAATCTGATTCCGATGAAATAAGGTATGTATATTTATACAGAGAAAGTGCGTTTTTGTGTCCGATTTTGTAACTTAAAATAACGTCTGCACTAATATATTTGAGGTCACTTCCTCGAACCCCTAAGATTGAGTACTAGAACGTGAAGATCCGATAATTAGATGATAAATTATTCAAGGTGTCTGTTTTTTTTTTTTTTTTTTTTTTTTTTTTTTTTTTTTTTTTTTTGGTGCACAGCACATACAGGAGTTTTTGATTTACTATTCCGATTGTACATACGGAAATAAGGAGTAAAGTAGGCTTAAACACTGACCGTTTTAAGATAATTGGTATTTCCAAATTTTTATTTATCGTCTCAAAAAATAACAAAAAAAAATTTTAAAAAAAACATGCGTGAACGATCCAAACATAGTCCACTGAAAAGAAAAGACCCCTGATATTTCCTTGAAATGTAAACACAAATGTTTTTCACATCCAACAAAAATCAAGTGTGAAAGAATTTTAGAACACTTTTCCCTTAAAAGAATATTAATATTTCCTGAAATTTCCAGGAAATTGATATTACATAAACTCAAATGTTTTTTACGTCTCACAAAAATCAAGAGTGAAATATTTTTAGAGCACTCCACATCGAAAAGATTAGTGATATTTCCTATAAATGTAAACACAAAAGTTTTTACATCTCACAAATATCAATTGTCAACTATTCATATTCCCTAGAAATGTAAACGCAAATGTTTTTCACATCTCACAAAAATCAAGTGTGAAAGATTTTCCTAGAAATGCAGTTTCTTAGATTTCATAGAAAGGTAAACACAAATGTATTTTTTTTTTTACACTTCACAAAAATCAGGTGTGAAAGATTTTTAAAACACTGTCCACTAAAAAGACTCTTGATATTCCGTAGAAAACGAATTAATTGGGAAAGAAGAAAAAAAGGTAGTAACTTCATCCGTAATTATTCGGCTGGGCACCATTTTTTTCTACCTTTTAATTTTGTTTTTCGCCTTGAGCACATTCAACTTAAAGCGAAATCTTCCATAACTAGGTTACAGAATCTCTGAGGGATCTTCATCTGCTGTCGGCCACTAGATTCACAACAACTCTCGACTTGAGAAGAAAAAGTTAATTGATTCGCTCTTGGAATTCACAATATCCAACTGACAGGTGAGTCTTTTTGTTTTTATTTCAAAAGTGAAAAATTTTTTTAAAAATTAAATTCAATTTATTAAATCTTGTTCGTAAATACTGTCTTTGGTATTTGTGGAATAAACAGTTTTTGTTAAATAATTAGTTGTTCTAATGCAATTTAAAATACGTTTTATAAATTTTATTCCTAGTCAATAGTCATTATTTATTACTTATTTTTATTGTAATTGCTTAAATTTAATTTTTGTTTAAGCAATAAATTTAATTTATTTACATTTAAGTTTATTGCTAATTTTATTGTTTACTATTTTTTTTCTTAAAAATCAATCGATAATTTATTATAGATTAAATTTGAATAAATTGTTTGATTTTTTGAATTCAAAATTACAATTTTAAGTAATTATGCAATTTGCTTTAACTAATTTAATTTATATAAATTAACCTACAAGAAAACGTGAATAGTTAATTTTAACTGAACTACTAAACTGAAAATAATAGTCTGTTTATCATTTCAAAGAAGAAAAAAAGTGTTTCTTCAGAAAAATTTATTCTCAAGATTTTTTAACACAGAAAGCATTGTAGCGTCATTATAAATAATTTCTTCAAATTACCCTCCTCTTCCCTTTATTAGAGGGATAACGAAGGTTATTTGGTTAGAGAACTGTATATCATTTAAGCAGGAAAGTGAGGTATAGTTTTTGATGACTTTTTTATGCTGAATAACGTAAGACAAATCACAAGACAATAAAGACCAAATAGTCCAGAAATTAATAGGGTTATATATCCAAAAATTGGAATTTTGTACTGCCACTTTTTTTACCTATCTTACATTGCTATACAGACAAGTGAGGTATTGATTCCTTTGTACTTTTTCTCGTTTAATCGAAAGAGACAAACTAGTATCAAAGGGGCTAACAATTCAAAAGTTAAAATAATTTTTTGTATAAAATGTACAATTTTTGAACTGCTCTTATTACCTTATCACTTCTCTTACCTTTATAACTTCAAAACTATTTATCTTCTGAACTCGATTCTTATCTTATTCAATTCAGTATAAAGATTTTCATCGGAAAATGTACCTCACTTGTTCAGAGTCCCTAAATGTATAATCATGTGTGTGTGTAAAAATCATGTGTGTACCTAGTGTGTAAAAATCATGTGTGTACCTAGTGTGTATAAATCAAGTCAAAGATAATACAATTTACACATGAAAACACTTACGACTTTTGAATTATTCGTTCTCGTATATAGCTTTATTCGACTCAGCTTAAAAAACACATAATTAATGTCTCATTTTCTCAGATACTTATATTAGATGAGTCATTTGATGCAAGTACAAATTTGTACTTTATGTACTATATACCTATGTACTATGCTTATAACTATTCATCCGATCGTCTTATTTAATTAAGCGTGAAAAACAAATCAGAAACAATGCCTCACTTGCCTGTTTAGAAGAAATTGAATTCTCACCCTCAAATCACCCCCATTTCCCTAAAAAAAAAGGGGGGGAAGCATAACAGAGGAGAGTAGGGAGTTTTAAAGTATCATTTATTCCAAATTTCTATGGAAAACAGTTTGCGTCTTAAATTTTCAGAAGAAAAAGTCTAATGATACTAAATTATACATAAAATTGTTTTATTTTTATTTATTCATTTTCTTGGTTTGCAATGAAGCATGTTAAATTTGCCAGCATTGTGTGCCAACATCAGGTGTATGTTCCAAATTGGTTTCTTTATTATTATTATTAAATACAAACTTTACAAAATTTCTAAACAGAAATTACGTAAAAATATATTGCTAATTCCCTTAGCATTGCATATTGATTTATTGTTATGCGAAATCACCAAATAAAAAAAAGAAAGCGGTAATATCTTCGCGTTTAGGTTAAGTGAGCATTTTTTTCTGTTAGCTATGAAGACAAATGTTTACAATTAAATAATTAGATTACCTGAGAATGTACAGGAAAATGGAATATTGAAATTTTGTAGGTAAATGCCTGAGTATTATTTAGTTAGTTTATTGAGTTAGTTTAATTAATTTTTACTATTTTAACTAAGCTTAGCATTAGACATGGGTGATGGAAATAATTTTGATTAATTGGTAATTGTTGTAATATTTGATAAATATAAATTGAAAATCAGCTTTAAATTAATTTTATAATAAATTAATTTTTGTTCTTTAAAAATGAAGCGTTATATTTGATGACTGAAATTTATTATCGTTTGAAACTACACGAGAATTAAATGAAAATAGAACTTACTTTTTAATAATACAAATAAATAGAATCTCAAAATTTTCAAATTTTAGTTAGAGTTAACCATTACAAAACAGTAAAATGTTCGCAGTAGTTTATTTCAGTAGTAGTTTCTCACATTCAACTTCAGTCAGTAGTTTATTCATTTTTTAGATTGTTAATCTAAAAAATGAAAACTCTTTTTAACTGTTAGCAACTCAGTGCCCAAAATTGATGAAAAAATGTCAACTATGTACACTGCTAATTAAATTTTGCTTAGAAGTAACCATGTGGTAATAGTTAAAATAATTTTGATTGTTTTCTAATTGTCGCAACATTCGATTATTGTAAATAGCCCAATTTACTATTATTCTGATATTAATTAATTTCTCTTTTAAAATTATCGAACGTTACATTTAATGGCTGGAATTTATAATCGTTTGCAATTACTTGATGTGTTAAAATTAAAATAGAACTTATTTTTGTATATTGCAGATATTTAGAATTTCAAAACTGTTTGTTTCTTAATTGAATTTAACCATTACATGAATATAAAATTCCCACAGTGTTTTTTGATGATTTATAATTAAATTGTTTCAGAATTTCATTAAAAAATACCTTAATTAATAATAATTAGAAAATATAACTTACTTTTGCATGTCACAGATATTTAGAACTTCAAAACTGTTTGTTTCTGAATTGAATTTAACCATTACATGAATATAACATGCCCACAGTGGTTCGTTTGCTGATATATAATTAAATTGTTTTAACATTTTATTAAAAAAAATATCCTAATTAATAGGAGCTTAGTAATTTCAGAATTGATAAAAAATTTAGAAGGAGAAGACAAACAAGATTAAGAAAGATAACGATTTCCTTAATAACACCAAATACTTTTGTAAATTAGATAGTTTCAAATGAGCGTTCTTTTTCTACTCTGCTATATGTGTTACATATTAGTAGAGGGATAACTTTAGGCAAAAATAATTGATTTTAGTGCACATTAATAAAATTAAGAAAAAATTAATTTTACGTGACTATACTTAAGTGTTGTTAATTAAATATGAATAAATTTTTAAAACCATAGTTCATAAATATAATTATAATATAAATAATCAGGCCATTAATTATAGAATTTAAACAATTTTTAAATTGATTGGTTTTTACTTCGATACTTTTAAATTAATTAATCATATAAATTAACCGATTTAAACATTAAACCCTCATTCTTATTTAAAAATGCCATAAATACTTACTTACAAAACTCATTTGTCTTATCACGAATCAGACATTTCTCATAATAAAAATAAAATTAATTAAAAAATAAAATTAATTAAAAAATAAAATTGAGGAATATAAATAATAAAAAATTTAAATTTAATAATATTCAAGTTAAAACTTGAACGTAAAATGCCGGTGGTGCAGACGGTACAATTAGCTGAAATTCAGTGATCGGCATGCATTGTTATAAAATTTTAAAGTGGCAGCCATTCAATGTTTAAATATAAAAATATATAAGCTTTAGCTCTTATTTTAGTTTTAAAAAAAATAATACAGTTGTCAATTTAAAAGTTAAATTTAATTACTCAGATCACTAACTTTTACAAATTATCAAAATGACAAATACCAACTGTAGCAGCGAGCTACAAAAGAATTTAAATGTAGTAACCAATTTACTTTAAACTAGCAAATAAAAGTTCAATATTTCCCAAACTTTCGATCTCTTTTCTGACTATACTGTTAGTATTACATTTTTCAGATTGCTACTTCATCTTGTATTTTGAGGGTTGAAGGTATAAAATCATTAAATGATTTGATACTTTCAAATAAGGTACGTTTTATTCAAAGGAAACACATTTTAAGGGTCTGATTTTGCAATTTAAATATCGTCTGTCCTAATTAATAACAAATATGAAGTTGAACCAAAAAAAAAAAAAATAGAATTGTATGCTAATACGTAAAAATTGCATCATTTTTTAGATTGCTAATATATCTTGTATTTTGAGGGTTGAAGGTATCAAATCATTAAATGATTTGATACTTTCAAATAAGGTACGTTTTATTCAAAGGAAACACATTTTAAGGATCTGATTTTGTAATTTAAAATATCATTTGTCCTAATTAATAACAAATATGAAGTTGAACCAGAAATTTTTTTTTTATGTTAATACGTAAATATTGCTTCATTTTTCAGACTGCTAATACATCTTGTATTTTGAGGGTAAGGGATTCGATACTTTCATACAAAGTACGTTTATTCAGAGAAAACACGTTTTAAGGGTCTGATTTTGCAATTTTAATTATCGCGTGCCTTAATTAATAACAAATATAAAGTTAAACCAATAAATAACATTGCATGTTAATACGTAAAAATTACATCATTAAATAAAAATATATTCAGTTTTCCTGTTATTTATTTTGCGATCCTTTCATTTACATTTTTCCTTTAATTTTTATATATTAATGAAACGGCCGATTAATTTTCTTGATTGAAAGTTTTTCTTGATTAAAAGTTTTAGATGGGCATGAGACCAAGAGTTGATTTTAAATTCATTTTTCCTGTTGTAAGCTGTGTTCAAAGTTAACGGTTCCATTAAACGATTAGGCAAATATTTTTCAATCAAATGAAGCAATTTTTAAAATTATAAAATTATTATTATATTTATAACATAAACTGCAAGTGAACGAGTTTCATTTTTTATCAAACATAACAAAAACTGCTTATAATGCAGAACAAGTATTTTAAAGGAATTACCTTAAAAACATTCTATGGCGTTTTAAACAAAATAAAAAACGTGATCTAGATTTGATGTCTGAAAAAAAGATAATTAAATAATTGAGTTAAATAAAGAACAATAGTAATTAATGAGAGGGAAATGCTCTTACGCTAGATTGAATTTTCATTTGTCTAAAAGGAAAAAAATTACTCTCGTTTAAATGATTAATAATGATTAACCCCTGTTTCCTTTTCCTTACTACATTGCTATTTTCGATTAAACCAGTAAATTTTTAGCTTTATTAATTGTTACATTTAACCATGATTATTTTCAAGTCATTAGGCAAAAATATCACTGGTTTTTTTCTTCATAACGTGTACATTGATGGCGTTAATTTTTTTATGTGCACTTTTTAAAAATATTAGAGTTACATGAAATTTTAAGATGAGTTAAACAACATAAAAATTAATAAATAACATAATAATTAGTAAATATTGTAAAAATCATAAATAATTAAAAATTAATTAATAACATAAAAAGTTGAATATTGTTTGCAATTTTTTTCATAGAGTCTTTTTAAAGAAATAGTTCTCTTAAAAGAAAAGAAAACTTTGTTAGCAAAAGTGCTTTTTATTGGAATTCATTTAGAAGTCTGGATCAATTCCAATAATACTAATTGTCAATCATATTATTTTAATACCTATAAATATTCATAATATATATTAAAATGATGAATATAGAATAAATAGTATAATAAAATATATATTAATAGGTAGTATAAATATAATATATTTATAACATATAATTTATGCTTGCAATAAACTCTCAGTGCTGAAGTGGTAATTAACATAAGAAAAGATCTGCGAATGGCAAATCTACACATACCTTTTCTTTAAATTACTTTTCGATTCAGAGCAATATTTGCGAACAGGTATTAAAGGGATATTTATAAATTCTAAATTTACAGTGAGATACGAAAGTGAGAGCACAAGACGAAATTTTTACAAAATGTTCCAACCAGAATATCGTTCAAATTTGTTTGCCAATTTAATGTGGTGATAAATGAACCATAATTATTGTACTTCTTAAACTTGATTACAATAAACTGCAGCTCAACTTAAAAAGGTAATATGGCTATATTCAGTATCTTATTAAGGTTATAGCAAACTTATACGCTTCGATTAGATTCAAGGTACTAATATTCTGAATAAAAGCATATGACGCTCTAATAAAGTATGACAGCGTGAATAAAACACAAATAACAACGACAAACACATTACAACGAGATTGTCTCGTTACTTTTCTACTGTTTTTTTATATTTTGACATTGAGGAGAGTTCTTGTGTATAAAACCGAAACTATATTATGTCCATTTCTGTATTGCCTTATTCATGTTGTTTTGCTTTACTTTAAGTATGACACCTAGCAGTCGTTTGGACTGATATTGCGATTGAACGTCAACGTTAGACTTTTTTGAGAGGGTACATGTGCATACTTGAGTTGGATTCCTATATTGCTATTAGTGCGTTATTCATGTTGTTTTGCTTTACTCTTAAGTATGACACCTAGCAGTCGTTTGGACTGATATTGCGATCAAACGTCAACGTTAGACTTTTTTGAGAGGGTACATGTGCATACTTGAGTTGCATTCCTATATTGCTATTAGTGCGTTATTCATGTTGTTTTACTTTACTCTTAAGTATGACACCTAGCAGTCGTTTGAACTGATATTGCGATTAAACGTCAACGTTAGACTTTTTTGAGAGGCACATACTTGCGTTGTACACACTGGTACACACTTGCATTGGATTCCTATGAAAAAACACCCTCATTCCCTACAATTTTAGAAGAAAATCCTTCATTTCAAAATTGAAAAGATATTATGAAAGACCCTGATTAAAGCTTTCAAAAACTGTATTATTTATGTTGATGTAAAATTTAAGCAAGTAATAAATGTAATACGGATAATTATGCAATGGAAATTAAACACTATATCCCTTCTTGAATAACAGCTTCTTTAAAAAAAAATTTTTTTTTAAATATAAATAAGTTATTGCTACGTATGATTATTTTCATATAAAACTGAAAAAAAAAAGTTCAAAAAATGTTAAATGTATGCTACTAGCTCGCAAAGATATCTTCGATAAAAACAAAAATATTTAAAATTTCTGTATTTGAAAAGGACTATAAGTGAGTTATCACTAAAATTAACAATACAACTTCTGAAAGTTGAAAGCTTCAATCAAGGACTTAAAATCTTAAAAATTTTGAAATGCCGAATTTTCTTGTAAAATTGTAGAGAGTGAAAATGCTGTTTTCGTAAAAACACAATGCAAGTACACACTGAGCCTGGGCGATATATCATAAAACATCGATAATTTTTAAGACATTTTAAAATCAATTCACCCGATACATCGAATTGCCATATTTTATGCAAACTATCGAATATAAGATTATTATTAATCCTGATAATATCGCGAAAAATTTCTGAATCAATAACTATAAATATATTGAATAAGATAATTTCCCGAGCATTATCGATAATAATAATTTTTACAACGTTATGATCATCATGCACACTGATAAATATTGAGTATGACAATATTACAAGTTTAGAGGATGATAATCATCAAATGTGCTATCATCATGAGCGTTGATAGTTTTATGAGTAATGAAATTACTGACCAATGTAAAAATTATATGTAATCAGAAAAATATCGTAAAGTATCGTCAAATATCGATATTTCTTGACGTTATATAGAGATGCAAAAATTCGGATTAGTCCATAACTAGTACATGCTAACTTTTGTAATTCACTAAATGTGATACTGGTTTTACATGATATCATTTTTCTATTTAAACCTTATTTTAAATAATTTTTGCTATTGATAGCTGTTTTCTTGAAATATCTCTTAAAATGTCAGAATTTCTTCGATGCATTTTGTAAATCATTATATGTGATACTGGTTTTACATGATATCATTTATTTTTCGTCGTAGTTTTCTTTTTAAGCCTGATTTTAAATTAACTTTGCTATTCATAGCTATTTTTCTAAAAATAAATATCACTTAAAATCCCAGAATTTTCTCTTTGCACTCTTGTAATTCATTCACTATATGAGGAACAGGTTTTTCGCATATTATTTAGTTTTTAGCGAATTTTTCTGTTTGAATTTAATTTTAAGTTGATTTTGTTGTTCATAGCTGTTTCCCGTAAATAAAATATTACAAAAAATTTCAGAATTCACTCTATGCATTTTGTAATTCACAGCATGCGATGCAGGTTTTAGATGATATCATTTAACTTTCGTCGCATCTTTCTGTTTAAGGTTGATTTTAAACTAGATTTGCTATTCGTAGCTGTTTCCTTGAAATAAAATAGAACTCTAAATTTAAGTATTCGCTCTATTCATTTTGTAATTCACTACATGTGAAACAGGTTTTATACTATATTTACTTTTAATCGCATTTCTCTGTTTAAGCCTGATTTTAATGTAATTTGTCATTCATAGCTGTTTTCCTGAAATAAAGTATTACTCGAATTCTTTCTATGCATTTTATATTTTATTATATGTGATACAAGTTTTACGTGATATCATTTATTTTTCGTCGCATTTTTCTGTTTGTGCCTGATCTTAAATTACTTTTGCTATTCATAACAGTTTTCCCGAAACAAAACAAAAAGTATTCAAAATTTCTGAACGATCTCTATGCAGTTTGTGAAATACTATTTGTTATACAGCCTTTACATAATAATGTTTAATTTGCATTGCATTTTTCTGAATAAGCCTGTTTTTAAATTAATTTTGCTATTCATAGTTTTTTTCTGAAGTAAAATATTTCTCAAAATTTCAGAATTCTCTGTACACATTCTGTAGTTCACTATATGTCAAACAGCTTTTATATGATATCATATACTTTTCGTTACATTTTTTTTCTCTGGCATATTTTAAAAGAATTTTGCTATTCATAGTTATTTTCTTGAAATAAAATATAATTTAACATTTCTCCATTCACAATAAACATTTTATAATTTACCGTATGTGATACAAGTTTTAAATGATATTATTTATTTTTCGTTCCATTTTTCTCTGCTAGCCTGATTTTAAAATAACTTTGCTACTCATAATTATTTTCTTGAAGTAAAATATAACTTTATATTTCTTCATTGACTATAAATATGTCATAATTTACCGCATGTGTTACACGTTTTAAATGACATTATTTACTTTTTATTACTTTTTTATGCCTATACCTGATTTTATATTCAATTTTGCTACCCTATACTTATTTTCATGGAAAAAAAAAACATCACTCAAAATGTAAACAAAGTATTAATTGTAAAATCGACATTAATTTAAGTTAGTTTATTAAACAAAAATGTAAAACGAAAACTCTTATTCAAATAAATTAACTTCGAATAAATAAACAAAACAACTATTCAGAAAATAACCCATTTTACTGTTATTATTATTAATTCAGCAGAAACGTAGGGTCACCATGAAATAGGTATTATGAATGAAAACAAGTTATAAATAAGTTAGCAAACAATAGCAACTACTTTATTCACTCATCGACAATGAAAATGATTACTACGCAAGACTTTGTAACAAAATATCCAGGCAACCCAACTGCCGTAAAACCTTTCTCTTAGGTAATTTAGAAGACAATGGGTTTTGCGAAAATCGCAGGAAACGTGTGCAATTTTTATGCATTTTTGGAAGATACAGCCGGAAAAGAGCTAAAACTTAAAGATGATTAAAAAAAATAGAATGCAGAGATTTTATTACAATATTCACCAATTCGAATTTTTCCTTAAATGTTATCATACTCTTGATGTTTACGAAATATTTTTTTCGTAGAGAATTCGCACAATCCATGAATCCAACTGAAGAATCAAGTATATGAAGGTTCCAAGTGGCATTTTACTGAATTCGAATAAATTAGCTTTTAAGTTTATACATTGAATTAAGTTTATACATACAGGAAATTCAGATTTTACCTTCCCTTTATTTTTTTTCCGCAAGCTTCCATCTGACGAAAACAGGGATCAAGGTCCAGGATGTCCACACTTATCCACTATATTTAAAATTTTGTCACAGTACCCCAATTCTATAATATTTATCTTCTTTCTTATCGTCTTAATTGACTTTGCAGCCTTTTGTGGGCTATAAAGCCTTATTCAGAATGGAATCATCTTATCTTCTGTCCTCTTCGTCAGGGTGCTCCAATTGGTCACTCTCAGTGTTTCAAAGTCGTCGTTAATAACGTCAACCTTATCTGGTCTTGCCTTTTGAGTACCAGTCGGTTTAATACTAACGATCTGATTGTTAAAGAAGATGAGTCTATATAGCCGATGTGTCCAGAAAATTCAATACAGTTTACTTTGATATGGTTGATAATGTCTACCACTCTATGCAGCCTGTACAGCTCATTATTGCATCACAATATTTGCCTGTGGTATAATATTTACAATATGCAAATAATAGTTTAGCATATGTAAAACTATAAAGCAGAAACTATGGAAATAAGTGGAGAGAATATGAACAATTTTATCCCCTATCCCAGTTCTATAATATTAATTTTCTTTTTTATCCTCTTTATTGACTCGACAGCTTTTTATAGGCTATAAAACTTTATTAAGAATATTCTTATGCCAAGATGTTCCAGCTTGTCACTTTCAGTGTTTTAAAGTCCTGATTAATGATGTCAATCTAATCTGTTCCTGCTTTTTAGTTGGGTACCAATTTGTTTAATATTAATGAATCTGGGTGTTAAAGAAGGCTGGTCCATTCGACCAATGTGTCCAGAAAATTTAGCACAGTTTACTTTAATGTGGTTGATAATGTCTACCACTCTATACAGCATTTACAGCTCATTATTGCATAATAATACTTGTCTGAAGTATAATATTTATTATAAGTATATAATGTTTTTATACGTGAATAATACATATAAACATAGTGAATACAATTGATGCCTTAAAATAGCGTAAATATTTTATTGTTAACTGATAAAAAAGTATTTAGATAATATATAATATTATTAGTCTGTATTAATAATAGAAGAAAATTTATCAGTCATACTCGAAGGTATAGTGAATTCATTTGCTGCAAAGGTTGCTTGCATAGATTTTTTAATCGTGGAATAAAGCATGATATAGCAACTAGCATTTCTTTTCCAATGTTTATTTGCGAACAATATTTGTTTTTTGAAATGGCAACTTGAAATCCAATGTATCTGCCTAGGTTACCACAAACATTAATTACAATTTTCTAGTACTTTTTATTCATTTTTCAAAACCTCACAAGTTTCACAATCTTCTTTGAGTATTTTACCTTTTTGCTCAGAAGGTGAGGGCTTAATTTACTAAAGAGGTTTTTTTAATGTTAATTAAAAATATATCCATGAGTTTTACAATATAAATATGAATCAAAAATTTTTGTTAAAACTAAATAGCTTGAACTGAAAAATATTATTAAAAGGTGCTAAAAAAGTTTGTTCAACAATTTATTTTTTACTCTAATAATCTGTTTCTGATGATAAATTGATATTAGGCGGTATATTTTGAAAGATATTGTGGTATATTTTATTATTTTTATTTATATAACATTAAATATGCGCTCTATTGTTAGGAGTATATTTAAAAAATTAGACGAAAGTTAAAAGTCAGAATTAGCCTTTTTCTGAAAAAAATTAAAAATAAAAATAGTTTATTTATTTATTTATATTACTTTTAATAAACTGCAGAAGGATTTCCAGAATTTCCAACCAATTTATGAGGATATTTTTTCTAAATTTTGAAGTTTATGGATAACTCAAGATGTGTCAAGAAACATCAATGCATTTTAATTTGCTTTAGCGACAAATCCGTACTTACTCACCCAGTTCCTATAATATAATTGGAATAAGATTAAAACTCACCAGAACTTTTCGAACTCAAAATGGCTCGTTCAGTCTGCGAAAGTGTATGATCTTTGTTACTGCTTAAAATGCATTTTCCATTTTTATGTCTAAATTTTCAATACAACATTCTGTACAGGAGTTAACTCTTAGAATATATTTCTTTGGTACTAGGTGATGCTTTTTTTGGACAAAAATGTACCTCTCCCATAAAATTTTCAGTAGATAGGAAAAAGCTTCGAATATACTACTGCGGTTAGAGTTAACACTCTTTTGGTCAAAAATAGGCTTAAAAAATGTTTAAACGCATTCTTTCGTTTTCATAGATAGCTCTCATAAAATTCTTTGAGAATGAGCATTTGCTTAGAATATGTCGTGGGTAAGAAGCAATACTTCTTTGGACAAAAATATCCTTTAAGAGAAAAACGTGTAGCCTATTCTTACATTTATAGATTACTATATATAACTTCAGTAAGTCAAAAAATGCTTAGAATATTCTGTGATAATATGTATTTACTTATTTTGGGAGAAAATAAGCTACACAAGAGAAACTTGCTAAGTAGCGGAACATTAACAACTCTTTCTAAAACATCTTAGTTCTAAATTCATATTAGACTTCACCCAACAAGAACAAAGAATATTTACTTCTACTTTAATCTGATAAGGTCAGAACACTTTTCTTACACTTGAATTGTGACAATAGCTTATTGACATGAAACATGAAGACACTTTCTCTTCAAGATTTGCAAAAAATAGATGCGTTGAATCAACAATGGTCAGCTAACTTGACGAACTTCATTCAACTGAACTTTTTATACATCATTACCAAATTGATAATCTTCCTTTTTCACGCATGAGTAAGCCGTCACTCTTCGCTAATAATTCCTTATCTACAACTCAACGTAATTTAATAATTCTCCCTCCGTTAATTACTCTAAAAATAGGTGAAAAACTCTTTCCGTGTTAAGCTGATTACTATTTACGAGTTTATCAATTTTCGAAAGGCCAAATGTTCCATTTTTTTTAGTCCGAAATTAAGAATCCTGAAAGTTTATTAATCATTTGACGTGAACGTTTTATAAATCGGTATTCAAATTTTTAAAAAGAAAACATTTTATTTCCTCTTTCGTATCCTAAATTAAAGTACAAATAAGGGGTTTTTTTCGGCTGCAGAATTAAAGAGTTTAATTTTGGAAAACATTTTCTAAAAATAGACAATACATGCGAGTTAACAAATGTTTTAGCAATTAGCGAGCTCTTTTCATTAATTTAATTTAATTTAATTTAATTTAATTTAATTTAATTTTTTAACTTGCATTGAACAGCCGATTCAGATTTGAGTTTTTGATTATGTAATGATGATTAAATGCAATATTAATTAAATATATTGTAAATTTAATGATCTGTCTTTAGTAGGTTTGGAAATTGATCACTCAAACGTTTAAAAGGTTTATTGATTACGTTACAATATAAAAAAGTAAAATATTGGATTCGATGGAATGTAGAACAAAATGACATTTGTGCCTGAATCGGCTATACTGCTTAAAACAAGTGTGATATCGTGTACTTAAGGTAAGCTGGTTAAACGATTGTTAACCAAGTCCAACGCAGAAAAAAAAGATGAAATTTGCGATCACTAGGGAATCTGAGAGTTAATGGGTTTTGTTTTTACCTGAAAAATACAAACCCCTTAAGGGAGGTTGGATATCTGCGAAGGATTTTTATTCTGCATGAAATTATTTGTTTATATTTAGTTGGACTTAATATTAACTATAAAGACATAACTGTATATTATTTTTTGTTTTAGGAGACTTAATTGAAGGCAACTCAGACAGCAGAATATGGATAGAAATTGAAACACATTTAACTTTTCCGGCCATTAAGCTTTGATTTTTTTTCCACAAATCAATATGACGAAGGTTTTGTTGTTAGTGACGTTTGTATTTATATTTTTTTCATTGATGGAAATAGAATCCCGAAAGATGATCTCCCCCTCTACAAAGGGTTCGAAATATTTTTCAAAACCGTCTTTATCAAAATTGCGTCTGATACCTACTTCCATAAACAATAAAAAAATTAACAAACTTCAGTATGGTAAACAAAAGCCATTCCTGAGAAAAACTTCGATGGGAATATCTAGAATGATTCGTGATTTGAGATTCCCCTTCTTCACAAGCGAGCGCCCGAAGGTGAACAGGCACGTACAAAAAACTCCGCATCGATCTCCATATTCAACCGCAGATTTTTCCAACTCTGGTTTCAGACCAGTAATAACACCTGAAAAAAAGCCGATGAATCAGCAACAATATCGTCCTGCATATCCCCTCACTCAAAATTCAGCACAGCCACATAATACCAGGAACCAAATGAGCACCACCTTTCAACAAAGAAAACCAAAAAGTCCTCCTCAAATCTCTGCAAGACCTATTAGAACTACCAGAGGTCCTCTGAGATTACCTGGAAAAGATATGATGAATAATAGGCCAAGTCTAGGAAGAATTACGATTCCTGAGAGACGGGAAAACTTTAAACAGCATGCGGCGGCTTCAGTGCCCGTGCCTTCTTTGCATTTAGACCAACGTCTAAACAAGTTTCCATCAAATGGTAAAAATACTGAAAGCATTGCAAAGCAGCAAACATCTCGAACGAGAGCTCGAGTTATTGACGTATACCATCATATACCAATATCTGACAACCCTCTACAAACCCCACAGTTAGGCATGCAAAATCCCCCAGAAATTGAAACTCTCTTAAAAGAAATGGAAGTACCACCTTCCTCATTTCCTTCCTTGAGTAAACCTGAAAAAATAGCCGGTTTGAGAGATTTTGTTCCTAAAATGCTACCCGAATTAGACTTTTTAGATACTGAACTTTTGAAAACTCATTTAATTGAACAAGCACCTCCAAATGCGAATGTCTACACACGGCAACCAATAAACTTACCACTTCGTACTAGTACTGTTTTACCATTTCAAGTAAAACCTGATTATCAGTCTACCAGTGATAGAGAAAATTTATATGTTCCCGAACCGCTTCACGAAGAAAAAAGCGAAACTCAATCCATTGCAAAAACTCAAATAAAACCTAACTCACACGATATTGATCTTTCAGAGAGCATCGTTTCATCAGAAAAATTAGCACCTGTTAATGATAAATTAAAATACATTCGTGTATCGAACGAAACCTTGTCTGAGGGTCCATTAACTGTGAAAAAGTATTTTGACTTCCACCAAGAGAATGCAGACCAGGTTCCCTTTGTTCAAAATCAACAATCACTTCAAAAATTAGTACATGGTGCAAGCAAGCCAGCCCACGAACATGATTTCAAAAATCATCGCATGCAAGAACATCCAGTTATAGATCCTATTTCCTCTGTTATAAAAACTTTAAACGAATATAATGAAAAAATTACTCAAGTAAAGCCAGAACAAGAACTTTATTACAATCCTCCACATCACAATCTAAACAATTATAAAGAAATGATACAAAGTGAATCAAGTACTCCAAGTAGTTCAGTTTTGAGCTCTGAAGTATCAAGTAGTGACCCCGTTAATAAAAACTCAAAAGTGACGAAAAGTGAGTTTCACGGTTTCAGAAATCAAAATACTCGAATTTCAACTGAAGTTTCTGATAGCAGAACAACTTCAAATCCCTTTAAAATAACTCCCGACATTGAGAGTGATTTTACAACAAGCGATGCAGAGAGCAACAGCCAATCTAACACAAATACACAGTATCACCATCTGCATTTACCGCATGAATGGGACCAAAATATGGCATACATTATCTCAGACATATTTAGAAGAAATTCTAGTACTCTACTAAACGAAAATTTTACTCCGGCAACTCAAGAGAAACCTATAACATCCCCTGGTATTTATGCTCGTAATAGAGGTCAGTTTGAAAAATATGAAGATCTTTCAAATTCTGAACTTCAAGATCTTCACGGGGAAGAAGGTGAGTTTGAGATCAAGCAGTATTTTAGAGGTCCTCAACATGTAAATCATAATAACTGGACAATATTAGAAGAATATCCCATACCTGGTTCTCGTTTAATTACTTCAACGCTTATACCTCCTGGTAAGCCATGGGTAATTACTCCACCGATTAACCGCCCACTTGAATTTGTTACTGAATCCAGCAGACAAAAGGAGAGATCAGGCTCTCACAATAAGGTAACGAATGCTTGGAACTTTGCTAATAAAGTATTTGGAAGAAGAAACCATACTACTCGTATGCGGATGATTTCAACAACTGTTACTCCTGAGCATAAAAAGCACAAATTTGCTTATGCACCTCTGCATAGAAATGTAACAGACGGAAAGCAGAAATCTGAAAGTAAAAACGGAGGAGTCAAACTGGTTTTTAATTTTAGAACAGGAGCTGCTCAAAACCCAGTGGCAGAAAATAAATCTGAAGATACTGAATCTGACAACAAACCTGTTCCAAACCAGGATAATGTAAAAGAAATTACGTTTAAACCCAAATTCCAAGTTACCATTCCTGATAGGAAAAGGAATCATGAAGTTCGTTTACGAATTCCACCAAAAGCTACCGAAACCAGAAATGTATACTTAAATCTTAAACCAGCTACAAAATCATATTTATCAAGCACCACACAAAATCCACCGAGCAGTACTAAGCAAGTAAATGACAATAAAAGCCATGGTATTGGTATAATCTTTGAGAACAAAAGCAAAACCCTCCCGCAACATATTTTCATTAAAAGCACTCAATTGCCAAGGATTACAACTCAGAAAGTAAAACAATACGAACCAGCTACCGAGAAAACAAGCACATTTACTTATATCAATCCAATTAAAACTTCAGGTTATGAAACTGAAGCGGTAAAACAGTTTGGCAAGATGGAAACCACAACAATCTCTTCAACCAAAGCTGTCACTCATAATAACTATGTTACTCCTGCAGAAAATATAACTCCACCACGTAGAAGTGAAACAGTCAAGAAACCAATACAAATAATCTCTTCAACAACGCCTGAAACTGCAGACACGAACATTGCTCAAAGCTTAAGTAATGAACAAATTTTAGTCGATTCGTTAAGATCTATGAAATTAAAAGTGCAAGAAATGATGTCTAAAGGTATAAGACATTTAATGCCTCTTGTAATGGAACTGTTTTCTGATGTTAGTATATCAAGTGACTGTACATTTTCACTACTAAGATGGCTTCGAGGGATTAAATCTATGGAACAATGGGCCATTAAGAGTGAGTACAGTTTATTAAATATTATTAACTTTATTTAGTTTTCAGACACTTTTTCTTAACCATTTTTTTTATAATCTAGCTTATAATTTATAGTTTCAGTCCATCATACGATTTTGAGCCTTTTTTTTTCTTTTAGTACGCTTTTCTAGACGGTAAGGAATTGTAGTGTATGTTATTCACACCAAAAATACTGGCAACTACTTTACATCAAAGTGTTGTACTGAAACACCACAGATAATTTTTGATTCTTTTTTTTTTTCATTTCGCTAAGAACCAAGGATATTTCCCAATGTAGTGAAACACCAAAAATGTTTCTTCACACTACTTAGCGTAAAGTAGTTGCCCTTATTTATAACATTTGGTAACAATAAAATTCATAATTACAATAAAATATGATACACATAAGAGTCGGTTAAGTTTTTTTACGATGCAATATAAAGTAAGAATCATTAGTTTAAGATGCATATATACACAACACTTATTTTAAAAATAAAATTAGTTTGTTAATCACAAACATACACACAACACAGAGAGAATACTAAGAATAATTCGAACTAGGCTTAACAGAATAGAAGTGAATAGAATCAGTGAATAACCATTTGTATTAAATACAAAATTATTTAATACAAATGACAGATATTAAAAAATATAAAATATAATGATCTTTACTACACAACTGAAAGCATACATGCATTTTGAAACGGAAAACTTTTGTTCTTGTAATTGCTTAGAAGCATAAAAGAGAACAACAAATTCGCGCATTTTGAAATCGATCGGGAACAATCTACTGGCGATATCCAGAGTTAGGCAAAATTTGTGTTTTTTGGAATGAAAATAATTAATTTTGTAAATAAAATTTGTTTGTTAATCAAATATACACACAACACAGAGAGAATACTAAGAATAATTCGAACTGGGCTTCAGAACAGAAGTAAATAGAAATTAAATATTATAAAATTATTTAATACAAATGACAGACATTAAAAAATATAAAATATAATTATCCTTATTACACAACTGAAAACATATAAATATTTTGAAACGGAAAAACTTTGTTATTGAAGTTGCTTAGAGGCATGAAAGAGAATAACAAATGCGCGCCATCTCGAAATCGATGGAAACAATCTATTGGCGATATCCTGAGTTTGCCAGAATTTGTGTTTTCTGAAAAGAAAAGAATTCACTAATGTTGTAAATGCTCAGAGTTTGGCTTATAATTTCTCTGTTATTAGTGTTTCAATTTGACTATTCTTTTTTAAGTGTACGAACATAGAAATGAGCTTTTGCAGCTCACAAAAATTTCAAAAATAGGTATATGAAAAAAATCCTTCGTCACATTGTTGAAAATTCGACTATTAATGTTAATTTAAAAACACAATGAAAATCGGATAAATAGATTAGGTGGAATCGAAAATAAAGTAAAAAATATACTTCCTAGGAAATGCGATTGAAGTTTTCTCCGTGTGATATAGCGGTTATACAAACTTAAAGGAAAAGATGGCACATCATATTATAATTTAGAATTGAAAAGCAACTGACATGTTCGGACATGACATCGTGGAGCGGTAGGAGCGCATTTCTATATGCTTGCTGTTAAAGCGCATTTAAAACTGTACTTTTATTTAGATAAATTATCTTCCCTTTTATTAACTTTCCGCTAAATTGGCCATCAAATCATTAAATTACGATAAAAACAGAGGTAAATTTCTGGTCCCATTTGAATGCATTTATTAACAATAATAATAGAAGACGTAAAGTTAGCAAATTAAGGTAATTTAAATAAATAAAAAAATGTTTTAACTGAGCACGAACAGCCAGTTCATAATGACGTTTATGGCCATTGGCTGCTATGCAATTCTCATTCTCTATGATATGCCCTACTTCTGACACAACGCTATTAATCTCATTATTTTTGAAAGCTTAATATTTTAAAAACTAAACTTTTTCTATGCTACTCAAACAAATTAAAGTAACTAAAATATGCATATTCCAAATTCCATGAAATTATATTTCATAATTTCTTATATACACTGTTTCAAAGTTAAAAAATATTTATCAACAAAACTTTCAGTTCAATGCTTGGGGAAAATTAACTGTGTCTTATCTCACACAATAAAAGAGATAAAACATGATTGTTTTTCTTCATTGGAAAGATATTTAATAATATTTTTTATAATCATAAGAATTACAAAAAACCATATCATTTTTAGTATTTTGTATGAAGGACCTTTTGAAGATTTTTTGCTGCAAGACTTTCTTTTCTTTCTCAGCTTATTAAATTGTGGAAAATATAGTGGTTTTGACAAAACGATCGTGATTTCTTACTAAATTTCTTTTTCAGTTCTGGATTTTTAAGATTCTGAATATCAGAATTGCGATAGCTTCATTGAATTGAGAAAAAAATTGTCTAAACAAATAAAAGCGAAAAAATTTCGTTTAAATTTCACGGACGAAAAAGCAATAAAAATATATTTTTACAAGAATAATAATATTTACCTTTAACAAATAAGATCCATCGATATTTTTATAAAATAACCACTTCCACCGATCTGTGTTGGTGGGTTCTTATAAAAATGCTAAAACGAAAAAGAATCTATGTCATCACTTTCTGAGTTTATTTAAGCGTAGTGGTTACAGTTAAATTAAACTAAGCGAAACATTAATTAGTTATTTAACCTTATTAAAGTTTTCGATTAATTAATGGCTAGTTTGATTTCTTGAAATTGACATTTAAAAATAAAATAATGGCAAAAGCAAAGAGAAAACGATTTTTAGCATGGCTCTGGAATAATATAAATACAGATTAAAAAAAAATGGAAAGGAATGAATTAGAGTATAGAAAAACTTAATGATTTTTCTAAATATAATATAAACACATACGACAAATCCCAAAGTGATTAGGATCTAAAACTAGGTTTACGAATATTATTACTAAAAATTTTTTAATCGATTCAAGTTAAATCGTGAAACATACTTTCTGATGTTTGAGATCGTCTGATGTAACAATTTTTAAAAAAATCATAATTAGCATTCGAATTTTTTTAATTTTCCTTACTATTCTACCGATTTCGTTCAAACTATAAATTTCGTCATTTAAAGTTATATAGTTTAAAGTTTTTCAAAAAATTTTCTAACCATCATTAAATTCGATAATAAATAATTACTATCCTCTAATATAGATACGTTCTGGTTAGTCTGGTGCAAGTAAATTCAACTATTCTTTTGTTATATTTCTTAATTTTTTTTAAGGGACGTTCGTTCATGATAAAAATAATAGTTGATTTTACTTGTGCTCTACAAACCTAATAAACAGAAATAATATAAGCTTGAAAATGTTTTTAAATCAGTAGGGTTAATATTTTTATTTTCTGATTGAACAACATAATTAAAAAGAATAAAATCAACACTAATTTAATCAGTTTTTGTTATTACATGTATTGTTGCGTGCATATAATACAACAATCATACTGTGACCTTATGAGTTTCGAAAATGTGTTGCCATTCGGTACTCCTTATACTAAAGGGTTAAAAAAGCTTTGAACATTACTCCAAAAAGTTCAAACAGTCAGTCGAGCAATGAGTTTTTAATAGTTTCGTGACTAAAAATATCGTCTGATGAAAGTTGTCACGAAGAAGCAAGGAGCATGTAATCAACCGCAACATTTATCAGCATGTGTTGAAAACTTTAAATGAAACAAATGATGCATGTTCGTTTTATCTCAATTTGCTAAGTTTTTATTTAAGTAACTGCTCATGCAGGCTCGGTGATTTTATTCTTAGTCTCATCTTCAAGAACAACTAAACTCCGATTTTCCACTAAGATTGCTGATACGCTCTGCATATTCCAACTTCCAAGATCACGTTTAGAGATCAGAAACCCCTACAGGCATGGACATCAAGAATCTGATCTTAGATTATTTATGTTTCATTGAGGGGGGGGATTAGATCAATCCTTTTAAGGACAAATTGTGTCCTAGAGATTTTGTGACCTTCTTGAGTTTGGTCATTTTTATCGATAAATCAATTTCTATGATTTGATTCATAACTTGATATGAGTTCACAGATACAGTCTGATATCCATATACACCAAAAAATAGATGTATGCTAGTTTTAGGATATATTTATTTAATCATAAATTTATGGCTGTAATTTGATTCGGCTATATGCGTCAATTGGTATGAGTTTAAAAATATAGTTGGTGGATATTACCCATGCTGTTTGCGGAATAGTTTCATTCTCTATACGTTGTTCAGTATATTGCTGTTTGTTTAAGAGAACTTCAGCAACTAAAAATAAATTATTAGATTCAAATTAAACGAAAATTACTTTAAGAGAAAAGTTACAGATCAATAAATAGATCCATATCTGTTGAAGAATATAATTAATCATAATGTAAGTATATAGTGTAAGACGATAAGAATATAATTGAATTTTGAACATTATATAGATATATACATACAAATTTATAGATTTGATTCTCTCCACTATTATATACGTTTATAGATATGAACTGGATCTTTAAGGTATACTGGATTATTAATTCTTTGCTAAAATGATTACAACGTAATGCTAATGCGTATAACTTGACAAACTATATGCTAATGCTCATGACCAACATTTACTGTAAGTTGACACATACAGTAAATGTTGCATATTGCATCAAAAGAGAGTAAATATAAAATTATCTATTTTAAATTTAGGTTCGCACAATCTTTTAATTGACAGTTTAAAATTCCTCAAGTGAAGTTAAAAGATTTTCAAAAATTACAGATAAGAATTAATTCACAATTAATTATTAAGAATAAACTAATTATTAAGTATTAATTATTAAGAATTTATTCTAATTTCTATACTTAATTTATGTGTGTGTTGATTTTAATAAGTTGTGTGCTCTTTATTATAATAGTTAAGTACTGTAGCAAATATATTTAAAACCACATCACTTACTTCAGGAATAACAAATTTGTGATTTTAGTCACCTTAAAAAAGTATTTTTTAAAGCTTAAAATGCTTCTCAAAACAAATTTTTTTATTTAAATATCTCTCGATCACAAACATCTATTTTTCTCAGTCAGCCGGAAACATGTTTAGTATTCACTAAAACACATGTTCTCATATTTATTTTAAAAGCAGTAAAAATATTGAGGAAATTGCGTCGTTAAGCTCACTTAGTAGTCAGAAATTCTCTAACCCAGTTTTATGAAAACACTTTTTCATTTTAAGTAAATTTCAAAATTCTCTAAATAAAACTGTCAGAGGAAGTACATGTTTTCTCAAAGTCAGTTCTAAATATTATAATATGTTATTTTAAGGCAATTTTCCTTTCTCTTCCGGCGGCGTTCATATGAAGAGGAAATAAAGGAATATAATTTTAGGCAATTGTAAATAAATTTGAGAGCTATCGCTATCGTTCATTAAAAAGGATTTGTGTCACACACTTTGGCACAAAATAATAAACCTGAAAAAAAAAGTATTATGTTAGGAATTGTAATTTCAATTGCAATTAGTTACAAGTTTAACATATGCAAAATTTAGCCAACTTTCAAAATTCATGAAATGATAGAGGAAAGGGAGTAACTATTGACCAAAAAAGCATACTAATTATTACTTTAACTCTTTATAATTATTATTACTCCTCATAATTATTACTTTAACTCTTTAACAGCGATGTCCCTTTTATATGTATATTTCTTGACACTCTAATCACAAGTGAAAATATATTTTCGTATTTTTTAAATCTGAAAAAAAAAACTTTCTAATAGTTACTGAAAGAAACTGTTAGATTATCGGAATTATATTTGTACTAAAATATGAAAAATATCTTGAAATATTTTTTTTCATTCATTTTTTTCATTCATGTTCAAAAACTTGTTAATTAATAATCTATTTTGTAAATTAAATAAGTTTCAATGTTGAATAACTGCTTTTCTTAGATCTAAATAACTGCAGATTGGAAAAATTATTGTTTGGAAGTGAGCCGTGTTTGGAATATTTTACCCTTAACACAGAAAAACACACCGGAGTTTCTTGTTGTATTTCATAACCATAAATTATTAAAATGCTAAATATAATATTTTTCGTTTATTTTGACCTAAATTAATACAAAATAAAAAAAAGTATAAAAAAAGGTGTTTAATAAAAATTTTGCATCAAAGGGTTAAATGCATCTTTAAGCATTTTTGTCTTACATTAAAATTCGAGCTTTTATCTTCATTTTGAGAGATACATATACTATTGATGTATACTTTTTTAACAATCTGTTTTATTTAAAAAACGTTTTTTTTTTTGTCCACACTAACTTCATGCACGTCTCAAAACTGAATCTATTTTTACTCATTATTATTGTTGTCGTAGGCCATTAAGGCAAGGGGTACGATTGTCCTTGTTTTCCAGTGGCGTCATCTATGGCCAAGAATTAGACTTCTGCCTCGCCCATATGTCAAACGCGTTTTAGGGCGGACCCATTCATACATCCATTTATTCATTCACAGATTGCAATTTTAACTTGAGCCAGAGCACGATCAATCTCCAATTCTGTACCCCCAGAGGTTTATTTTGTTATGGGAACATGGAAGACTTTGTGACTTGACAGATTCAACGTGCACCAGTCTCCACTTACTTCACGGGGAGCTTTCGCCGGCTGGATTCAAACTCCCGTCCACACGAACATGAGTCGGGTGCCCTACCAACCAGGCTAACCCGGCACGTTTTTACTCATTAAAAACGTAAATGGCTAGTGTAAAAGTAAAGCCGCTTAGCTAAGGCATCGGGAGGAAGTGTGAGACTTTTATTGTTATTTTACTTTTATACATTTCAGTTTACACCTTCACTATGCAGCTTGAATAAAAAAATACTTCCATCCTATTTTCAAAGTAACACTATCATTTCTTACATTAAATTTAAGGAAAAAAATTTCACAGTAAAGGAATAAATATTTTAACATATTTTAAATGATTTAATTTTTATTCATTAAAGCTTAAAACTTCATCGGAATTGTTAGATTAGTTACTGAGATATATCTTAAACTGTCAAAAACTGAGTTTGCGTCTTATTTGACCACTTTCATATTTTAGATGTTGCCATTTACACATTTTAATTCAATTGTCTTTTTAAATGAAATCATAAATCGACTATTATCAAATAAAATGATAAAAAGTATTAAATAATTGTTAAAACTTATTTTCTGCTTAACTGTAGCTTTGGATAAGGGAGTTTTTAATGGACAAAATGTCTTAGTACTAGCAATTGTTTTTTTCTTGTTTTTTGTGGAAATGATTGGAAAAATTCAAAAATTTAAAGATAAAATTAAGGTAACTAAACTTTTTAAAACTATCTTGACTGAATTTTTGGAAATCCAGCTTACGGCTTTTTCAAGATTTGACAATTTAATGTAGTCGAAAAATAAAGAGGTGTATATAATCAGAAAAATACGTTATGATGTCTGAGATTATTAATTAAGCAAATTAAAATGTGACCTCGAACAAGTTTCTGAAAAAACTTTTCTGAACAAAAGATAATTTCTGAAAAAAATTGTGATAATTATAATTATTTCGTGCGTTTCGCTTTTTAATTTCTGAACTGTAAGATCTTATTTTGAAATATTTAATTTTCACTTTACATTAATTTGAATATAAGTGTGAAGTAAAAAAAAAAATAAAGAGTAGTTAATTTATAATTGTTTGTAAATTATAAGCTACACCTATCCTACGAACCGTTCCTCTGGCAGATTTTGTATTGTGTTAAACCTTTGACTCTGAATTTTTATTAAACATATTTTGCATTATGTTAGGTAAAAACGAGTGAAAAATATTATATTTAGCATTTTAATAATTTATGGTTTTGAAATACGGCGCGAAACACCTGTGTCTTTTTTTACGTTCAAGGTAAAATCTTGATAACACGGCTGACTTCCAAACAATAATTATTGAAATTTGCACTAATTTGCAGTTATTTAGATCTAAGAGAAACAGTTGTTCATCATTGAAATTTCTTTAATTTACAAAATCAATTATTTATAAATTTTTGAACACAGATGAAAAAAAATGTGTAACTATACTTTTTTTGATTTTATATTTTAGTACAAATAAAATTCCGATAATCTAACAGAATTTTTTTTTATTAGTTATTGACTGTTTCTTATAATTCAAAAATACCAATAAATATTTTTGTTTGAAATTAGAGCGTCAAAAAATATGTATGTATAAAAAAGGGACACCAGTATCACATTTGCGTCAAAGGGTTAACTATTTATAATGTCTTACGAATGCTTACAAATAAGCAGGTTTTAAATCAGATAAAATAAAGCCCATCATTTCATATCCTATAGTCATGCTCCATTGCAGATATTATTCATAAATTTTACCATTAGCTGATTAAATAGCTATTCAAAACCAAATGATCAGAATCTAATTTCAATCTTTCCCAAGGCGTAGTATTTCTTTTAACGGACATCTTCATTTCTTTGCATGATAAACAGAAATTCATCTTTTTAGGAAGGTTTTAAAAGGAAGCATCCTTTAAGGCTTCTAGCGACAGAATAAATGCAAATATTACCAATTTGGTGTCTTTGAGAAAGAAGTAGGAAATTAGTTCAATCATTTTGGTCAAAATAAAGTTTCAACTTAAATGATACGTAACGGTATTTTAAGTACTAGGTTATTGAAAACGAGAGTAATTATTATACTGAAAGGCAGAGAAAACACACTGTAAAAAAATTCCAGATCAAATGGCGGCATAAAGAATCGGCACTTTGGCGCTTCATCCGTAAAATCCATTTTACCATAAAATTCATTTTTACCATAAAATATTATACCGTTATATCAGTTTTTTTTCTTTCGTAACACGCTCCTATTAAAATATATTTTACGGTACTTTTTACCGTAATTTGATCTGGAATTTCTTGCAGAGCAGCTAGAAGGTCCACATTGAAAAGTTTCAAAATCATCAGTATTGCTTAGTCGCCAGTCACTGCTAAAATCACATATTGTTAAAATCACATTCTGCTGTTCAACGACATTTATAAAATAAAATAATAAGCTGTTAAAATTGACCTATCCAACCTATAAATGTCATCTTCGATGCCCTAATAAAAATATTTTATGTTTAAATAAAAATTAGTTTCCACAAATTAATTTTTTATTTGGCGTGATAACGTATTTTATTTTTTCTGTGGCACTTTTGTACTTAATGCATGCAAGTATTACTATAAATGGCCGAAATCCGTTCACACGCGTAATTAGTAAGAAAGCAAAATTTGTAAAAGAATCCGTTATTTCTCATACTTATTACGAAGGTTCGGCAAAGACCCGATTGAACCGTTGCATGTCGAAGTTTTTCATATACAAATAGCGAATCGGGTTTTTTTTATTAAAATATTAAGGGCACTGATATTTAAACCCCATATGATGATGAAAATGTTGTAATAAATCAATATCTAATCTATAACTATCTAATCGAACCTTCTCGTAATAATTCTCCCGTAATTTTCTATTCATATTTCATCAAAACTTTTACCAGATTTTTTATTTATATTTCCACAAAAAAAAATTTCTTTTCTAAGTTCACTTTTCTAATTTGTGTTACGCGTGTAGAAAGAATGAATTTTCACTGAAAGCTGCAGTATATAGTCGAAATAATATTTTAATGTGGGCCATTCCTTACCTTAAACCTAAGAACGCTAAATACCACAAAAGACCACAGATCACAAAATTACAAACGCATTCAGACTTATCACATTTTTATTAGGAAACACGCCTAAATGGGCTACTTCTGCAATACAAATTTAAATTTATTTATTTATTTACTTACTATTATTATTATTATTTTTTTTAAAAAAAGGGAATCATAACTAGAGTAGTGTTACAACTCCATTCACTCCTAAACCTAATCTTGTGAAGAAGAAAAAAATAGCTGCGATAAGTCGACATAGTTCACATCCTGCTTATTTTAATTCAACCCATCTTTTAATTTTCAGTGGGAAAAATTTCATCGGATTATATTTATTTCATCGGAAAAAACCACTGGAAAATGAGAGGCAGGAACAATTTCGTTCCGCCACTTAATTCGTATTATGGCGGCTAAATATGGGACAGATTCGGTTTTATTTTGATTGTATCAGCTTGCTCATATGAAACATGTGATTTTGTTTATTGTCTTACGGAAATCACAATCTCAGAAAGACTTTGAATTCGAAATCCATTTTCACATAGAATTATTAAGCGCCTTTCGATTTATATAAAACCGGATGGGAATAATAATTCTTTCACATCCCGTAATGCTTTAAAAACCTCTCATAACCTTTAATTTACACTCTTTATATAATATGAAATATTTTATTTATGGGCTTATTATTGCATGAAATGAATAATACTGTGATAGTTTTTTTTCCCTTCAAATAAACTACCAAAGTTCAAAGCTCAGCTTTGAGATCATGTTTGCGACCTAGTGCTCAAAACTGCTACTTTTAGCCAAGATCTTCCAAAGGTTTTGCTGAAATAGCATTTAATTCTCGGTTTAATAAGCGAAGATTTAAGTTGATTTTATCCATGAAGATTTAAAAATAACACTGTGCCAGGGTCTGATTATCGCCTAGGTATGGGCCTAGGGCCCACAATTTCTGAGGAGCTTCAAAAATCAGTAAAATGTCTAATGGAAGGTGGGATAGCTTTGTGTTGGTTTAAGTACTAAATAAAAAATAATTACAGCTTGCAATAAAAAAAATAGTTCAGCTAATCAGTGACTTTTAGCAAAAATCACTGATGTCAATCGCTTGTGGTCACCAAACTAATTTTATTTTGACATAACAATGTTTTGTTGTTTTACATTTCGCTTTAATTCAGAGATACGTAAACTTTATCTTAGAAAAATAATCTTCAATTGTCTGCTTTCTTAGAATGTTTATTTTGAATCATGCATTTCAATAGTTTCTTTTCTATTGTTAGAACTAATTACTCAAAATATATTGTAAATTTCAGTAACTTAATTTCAAAATATTTTGTAAGGGGCCCGAAGAATTTGGTGGGCCTTGGGCATGAATTTGTCTTGATCGGTCCCTGTGTGCAACAAATTTGATTGTTTTTCTTTCTGTTTAGAAGGAAACTAATTGCAGTATAAACAAAAGATTCTTGATTCGTGTTTCCAAACCAAAATGATCCATTATGTACCGTTTCTATGGGAGAAATGTCGTCAAGCTTTCTTTGAATTCTCGGATATCTTGCTTTCTAATGCATTTAGAGCCTCGAAACTTCGGGAAAGTTGATGAAAACTTTGTCCCAAAAATTTCACCAAAGTCGCCAAAATCCCTAAAATTGGTGCAAATTAGGAGACCTTGATAATGGCACCATTTTTTTAAAATTACAACGATAAATTATTGAAAACAATCCTACAATAGTTTATTAAAAATTAAAAGTCTTGAGTCACAAAGTCTTGAGTGAATCATTCCACCTGAAATTGAATTCATTTAAGGGAAAGAAAAAAAGACATGGGAAATCACCCCTTTTCCTAAAAATGGAATTCAATAATTTAGGAAAAATCATGGGGAGGAATTTATATGATAAAAATACATGGAGACTCGTCCCACGTGAAAATGGATTTTGTTAATTTAGGACTAAACATGGGGAATCATCTAACCTTAAAATAAATTCATTTATTGGAAGAAAAAAAAGGAAGCATTGTAAATTTTATTTATTTATTTATAGTGGAGCAAAAAAGGAATGGAAGTATGATTGAGAAAAAAATCAAATAAAAATAAATAAATAAAAAGAATGAAACTATTTGTTATCTTAGACAAGAAAGGTTAAAAAAACAAAAGTTTTCTTTTCCCCGCCTTCAAACAAGAAAAGCAAAAGGTGTGGATAGGTTATAGTGTAAAGTAGTTATGTTAGTTTTTCTTTTTTATTGTGTTGTGAATAAACCATAATTTTCTATCTCAAGTCGCTGATTGTATAACTCTATAAGTGGAAACTTCATCCGTTGGTTGGATTTATGTTTTACCTTATAATGATGAGACAATGTATTCTTGACCTTGTTCTCTAACAACGCCGTGACATTAACCTGGGCGTTGCACAAAATGTTAATTGCAAACAACTTGCATATATAAGAGACTTGGGAGAGAAAAAATTTGACCTCTTTCCTGAAATTATGAGGAAGAAAACAATCTCATATCACGAAAGAACGAAATACATTAAGTGACGATTAAATTGTCTGGATTTGTTTGTTCTCTTTAATCTTGTTTAAGCATGGTTGTCTTTCTATGGTGATTGTTCATCCGTAAGGCCAGAGGGGGCTTAGATCCACTCACTATTTTCATTTAGTAATGAAGAACTTTAATTGCATTTGTGAAAAATACTGTTACTAAGATTTTATAATTATAGGGGAAAATCTTGACTGAAAAATTAATAATTATATTGCCGGTAATGTTGAAAAATTCTGGCGTTCTTAGGCAAAATGTGAAATATTAGAATTATTATACAATTTATACAGGCATTGTACATATTGTCCATGCATTGTATACAGTATCAATTATAGGGGAAATTATAGAGTAATTATAGGGGGAAATCTCAACTGAAAAGTTATTAATTATGTTACTGACAATTTTGGAAAATTCTGGTGCTTTTATTCAAAATATGAAATATTAGAATTATTATATACTTCCACCAGGCATTGTATATATTATCCAGGTATTGTATACATGTCCAGGCATTGTAGATATTGCCCATGTATTATATACAGTGTCTGGGTATCCAGGTTCAGACATTGTATAAGTGAAGGCTGATAAAATCCACGAAGAAACATGGAATTATAATTCTTTGCTTTCTTTAAAAATAATATAAATAAATAAAAATATTACAGAGTTGATAAAATAATAATAAAATTCTTGTTATTCTATAAATCAATCTTTTTCATGGAACACAAATTACATTTTAACCAGCTTATTTGGTTGTTATTAATAATATCCTATTTGAAAAAACATCGAAATAGGGGATACCGGGCAATAACCTTTCACTTTAGAAAAACATTTGTGTAGGTAATGGCTCTTAACGTTAAAAAATATCAGTGTAAGGAATGCAGGAAAATGACTCACACTTCTGTGCCGCCTGGTTATTATTTCAATTAATTCAAATAGTATAATACATGGCGAATATTAAAAGTTTATCTCCATTTTATTAAAGAAAAAAAATTAAATCTAAACCTATTTGTTGTACCAAAAAATGACTTTCAACTAATGTCAATAATTTATAATTAGAAGTGTAAAAAAAAAATCGCGTTTCCTACTTCACCGTTTAGTTATTTGAGAATTTTACACAATGCCAAATTTCTAACTTAGTAGGTAAACGACTACATTAGTTAGAAACTTTTTAATCCAGCTACTATTTTATTAATACTGTGAAACCTGTGTATGTTGGGTAATTGTGAGATAGCAATGTGAGGTTAATCTACCAGTGCTCAACTTATAATGGGACAATTTAATTATTTTTACCGATTTCGTACTTGATAATTGAGATCAACTCATATAGGTGATAAACATACGAAGGTAGTAAGTGCAATTTCACAGGTTTCACTGAGCTCTAACAATGTTAATTAATATTACTGAAAATATTTATTAATATTAGGAACTTTCGTAATTACAGTTATTAATAAAGCTTTTTCAGTTATGTTGGAGCTAATTAGTGTTACGATTCGTTCGTTAATTGATTTATCAATTTTTTAAGTCACTAGCCACTTTATTCCACCTTTAATTAAAAATTAAAAACATTTATATATAATGAAGAGATTAGCTTTATTAAGCTTTTCGTTTTTCTTAATCGTTGAAATTGCTGTATTATTTGGAGCTATTAACTTCGTTTTTTTTTCTTCTTTTTTTTTCTTCTTTTTTTTTTTACCAATTTTCAGTTGGAAAGTTCTTTTTCTTAAATATTATATTTGCATTATTTTAACTATTGTTATTTTTTAGAAACTTTCTATAAAATTTTAAAACATGTTGCTTAACGCAACCTTGTTGTATTATTTGGAACTATTAACTTCTTTTTTTTAACCAATTCGCAGTTGGAAATATTTTTTCTTAAATGCATTATTTAATTAAATGCAATATTTGCATTATTTTTACAATTGTTAATTTTAGAAACTTTCTATAAAATTTTAAGAGATGTTCTCTTAACGCAACCTTGCTATATTATTTAGAGATATTAGATTTAGTTATTTATTAATTTTTTTACCAATTCGCAGTTGGAAATTTTTTTTGTTGTTAAATATTATATTTGCGTTATTTTAACTATGGTTATTTTTTAGAAACTTTCCATAAAATTTTAAAAAATGTTCTCTTAACGCAACCTTCTCTAACGCATATTTTTTAGTTAAGACGAATTTCTTAAAAACTCACAGTATTTTCCTTTTTGCTTTCCAAATGTCATTATGTTTTAAAAATTAAAAAACCGATGGTTGGCGACAAAAATAGCAATTTTTTGCTGCCAAATTTGCTTCGATTTATCAATATTAAATGTAGTAAACGTATCGGTAATTTAAAACTTATAATAAAAAAATATAATGGTAACAATAAAGCAAGCATAAGTGATTTCTAAAACATAATATCTAGATTAAGAAGGCTGCTTAATATTTTTCTATTGAAAATTAATAAACCAAAATTTCAGAGACCTTTTTAACTTCAAGGGGGGGCGGGATTATTGCTCCTCGTCTTTCCTTTTGCCTACACCCATATATTTCTCTCAAACAGGTAATTGCATTAAAAAAGACCTTAAAATCAATTTCTATACTTTTTTTTAAAAAAAGACATAAAATATGGTTTTCAGAACTTTAGTAACCTAAATTTGTAGTTCAAAAAAATAAAACAGTGAAGAAACTTGAACTAATTTAAACTGCTTAATATTTTTATTCTACTGCAAAATTTTTATTATCTTTAATTATAATAAAAGAGTTTTTAAAGAAAATCAAAAATCACAAAATTATCAAAACTTTTCTCAATCGTACTAAGAATAAAATATTCAGCTGATAAGCGTTCACAAATTAAAAGCACCATCACCATTTATTAATGTAAATCAGGTGATAAGAATATAATTTGTTTTAATACAATGTGTACTCAAGCATTTTATTGCTGACCAGCGCGGTTTATCAACCTTTTAGATCGCCAATGAGCTTTTAGTGTCAGTAGTCCGATTCTGATTTTCAAGGTCTCGATGCCTGGAGCAGATCGTCTGTTTTGTTAAGTAACAAAAAAACAAGCAGACGAAAAGGAACGTCTTCTTGCTATCTTTTGACCTATTTCAATTGTTATTCTATTCATCAGAACACGATCGCTTTTTTTTCTTCTTTTTCTTCGAACGTGAAAAAGGAAAGGATGGGAAAAAGTGTTTGATTTGCTAACTTTTTTTCCCCCTCAAAAATATTGATGGCATATTGGGTACTAATGAGCGATCGTTTTTTATCGGGGGGGGGGGAATCTGCCAATTTCTTTGGCAATGAAGCGATAATGATTTTTCGAATCTTAATGATGTGATTGATAGGTCATAAACATCGTTTGAGGAAATCAGAAGTAAAATATTGCTTTTAATTAGATCAGTTGTAGACTTTTTTTTTTTTTTTACTTTTTAGCGTTATTTAAAAGCATTAAAAAAAGGTTTTACTAGAATAATTTATATGAATCATTGATTTACTTAGCAACGCAGTACCAGGATTCATATATATAGAGGTGGCAAAATTATCTCATAAGAAAAAAATTAATAGAGAAATTCCCTTCTAAGAAACAAATAAATAAATGAAAATTAAAATTGTTATTCCTTATTTAACTTTAACGCGAAAATTTAAGTAAAAAAAATACATAATTAAGTATTTGGAATATTTCCTGTAGTGCTTAAATTAATAAGCTTTATCCTGAACAGCAGTGACGTAAAATTTCGTCAACGCACAAGCAAACTATAGATGAGTTCGGGCTCGCTTTTCGAAATTCGAACTCACCCGAGCCCAAAATATGCATCTGATAAAGGCCGAATTATTCGATCTAGCCACCCAGCCTTTGTTGTCTAAACAAAGAAATTAATCATCATAACCTTTTCGTCACTACCTTGTAAAACAAAATGCAAAGAGAAAAACCTAGAAATGAATGTGGAATTTTACCATGAGTCCAAACCTGCGTCGGGCCTAGGCTTAGGATGAGCCCGTCTCATCTCTAAATACAAGCAGAACTGTCTCTAGTCTTCGCACCATATTCTGTGGTACCCTTTAAATATTCTTTTTCCTATATTATTGACATAAACACGATTTTTTTTCTTTTGAATTTCACTTCTAAAAGTTGACATAAGTTCACTTATGAAAATTTAATTAAATTATTTTCTTAAACACTATCGTTTAATTTTTGCATTTTGTACACACAACATTAGTGGTCCTTAAAGAAGAGGAATTTTGCGATTAAGGCCTCTGTTTAAATCTATAAGTGTTTAAGCAAAAATCGTTTTCTAATTTTAATTTATACGAAATTTTTGAGCAAGGCTTCTAGAACAACATTCGCCAATCGGTGATCAAGCATGCAACACAGCTCTGACAGAAAATTAATAAAAATTCGAAGAACACCGAAAAATTCGAAAATGAATAGAAGTTAAATATTATAAAATTATTTTACATAATTCACAAATATATGTAAATCTTTTTTTTTTCTGAATGGCAGGCACTGAACTTTATTCGTTTTGCCTTAGAAGATGCTAGAGTTGTTGCTCATTTCGCGTTACCCAGTAGGCACCTGTGAACCAAAGTCACGCAGGCGAGTAACATTACCCTCGCCACACTGCCACAAACCCGTTCATAGGGTGGGCCACATTCATCATCACACACAACAGAGGACAACACAACAGAGAGAAACATCCATACCCAGAGCGGGATTCGAACTCGCGGCCATTGGCATCGCAGTCAGGAGCCGCTAACCGTTCGGCCACCTGGCCGGCTATATGTAAAGAGAACATTTTATAAATGTTTATATGAGTAGCTTATCAAATCAATCCGACAAGATGATTTTTTGGTTTCATAACCGGCGTTGAACAGCCAACCCGATTCTGAGTTCACGACTACTAATGTTCAACTCCACCATCGTGCAATTTTTAACCAAATCCAGAAGAAAAGAAACTCCTATATCAAGTATTTAGTTTTATAACCATCGTTGAAGAGGTACCCAGTTTTGAGTTTACGGTTACCAATGTTCAACTTCGTAGTCTCGTAATTTCGAACTAAATCCAGAAAACAATTGAACTCTTGGATTAAGTATTGAGAGAAATTTCCCTTCGTAGAGGACATTTTTGATTGAACATATCCGCATTTGCGTTGCATGGTGAGGAAAACTACGAAAACCACCCACGGTTAGCTTGACGGCAAGGGACTCTAATCTATGTTCCGTCTACCGCTGAGGATATCTTACGTTAGTATTGTGGTCGGTGCTAGCCGGGTGCAGAATACGAATTGACCAGCCATCACTGGGAGGCGAGAGCTCTATCCCCTGATCCACCACGGCTCTTGGATGAAGTATTGAGAGAAATTTGCCTTTGTGGAGGACTTTTTGAAAGAACTAACCAGCATTTGTGTTACATGGGAAAGAAAACCACCCACGGTTAGCCTGACTGCAAGGGGACTCTAACCATGATCCGCCTGCAGTTAATTATATTCTGCGTTGGCATTGTGGTCGGTGCGAGCCGTTTCCGAATGACGAGTGACTGCTGTGAGTTTGCAACTGTTAACTCATTACTGATAGGTGAAGTTTAGCATATCTAAAGTCAGCTCTGTCTACGCTTATTTTGACAATGGCGCAAAACGTCAATATGGAGAAAAGCCACAATTTTGTGAAAATGACAAACGTTTGTGGTCTAATTTTTTTTTAATATTTAAAAACTTACGCCTATGCTGCATTACTTGAGATCATAAAAAATTGCAAAAATTAAGAATAAGGCAGTGATTTTGATAATTTTCATCTAGGTGTAAAAATGTCACCAACTTGGCGATTTTTTCAAAAAGTTTAATAACTCTCAAAATAGTTATTTGTCTGTTCTAAAGTCAAATAATTCTTCACGGCTAGATTATATATATCGTTTAAAATCATCGCATTGCTTTAAGTGCAAGGCACTTAAAACTGTAGCTTTTTCGTTTACCTTGGCGACAGGGCTTCGAAAAAAAGCGTTAAAAATTTTAAATATACACTAATTATTCGCCAAATTTGCAGAGTTTCGAATAACACTTCACCAACGAGCTGAAGATTGGTGTAAGCTTTATCAATTATTGGTGTTAAGATTTTAAGTATTAAAGCACATTCGATATGGCATTAACTTGTAATAAAGTAATCATTCACATAATTTTGAAAGTTTTTAGACATCAAATTCCAAGAAGTATTTACCGCAATTCTTATAGTGTAGTTAAAATATTTATCTTTTTCCACCTTCGATTACTTTATACAGGCCTTCTTTTTCCATTTTCGACTATTTGAAATAATTGAGATAAATTCAAAATGACTTTAGATAATAAATTAATATTAATTTTAAGATGCGTTTTTGAAATATAATGGAATCATTATGATTTACTCTATCGGTAAATCGGTTGAAAATTTTTCGGACTAGACATACAGTAAGTAAGAGAAGCATAGTTTCGAGTAAATTAGGTTCAAAGTTTTGTGATCAATAATCCATATAAATATATAAAATAAAAATAATTGCAACTAACTATCGAGCATCAATACCAGGAAAATGAGAAGCTTCTTTTTCATCATTTTTTGCAGTCTCTAATGCTATTCTAGTTCTTTTTCTTGTCGATCTATTCTCACGTGATGGCTCATATGTTTTAAGAGTAGTAGCCGAAATTCTGTGGTCATTTTAAGAATATTCTTTAACTGCTGAACCTGCATTTATTTCTAATTGTTCCAAAAACTGTCAATAAACCTTTGTTAAAAATTATCACTGCTACATAAGTTACAATTTCAACTATTTATGTTGAAAGTACCATTATTTCTTTTTCTTAGATAATTTAAACAATTTATTTAATTAAAGTAGTTAAAATTATAGCAATTTACTAAATTTTTTGATGGGATTAAGCAAATCTATTAATCAAGTGAGAGCACAAGTTCACTACATATTACGTCACTCCCGCGTTCGACATTATTATACTGCAATTTTTACATTTTTACGAAAATCGAATCGATACTTCGGTATAAAATCAAAAGGATAAGCAATCAAAAAATGCAATTAAAATTTAATTTATTTTATTTATTTTTTGTTGAAAAATTTATTGCGTAGTTCCGCCTAAGTTTATTTTTTACATTCTTTTTACGCTAAATTCTCTCTCCCACTTCTAAAAATCTTTTTTTTTTCCTTTGGCTGTTTTTAAAATCCTAACCAACTCATAAATTAAGAACAAATCATCTTCGATTAAAGTAAATACCCAATCATAGGCTAAACAAGTTTAAGTTAACCAATCCTAAGTACCAAAAGGGAGATCTACTACCTGCCACCTACCCCTTTAAAAAACATCTGCTCAGAAGTTTTTTGAAACCCCATAATTAAGACTTTCTCACAGTCCCGAAAACGGACAGGAAATATTAACCATTTATTAACCAAATTATTAAAAAAATATCAAAAAAATATCAAAAATGCGTATAGCTTTTTTACCCAATTAAGTAATGGCTATTTTACACTTAGGCAAATATTTTTTTAATATTCAATATTATTTTCCAATTTTTTTCTTAAAATATTTAATTTGGTAAAATCCCGGATTTGGTACACATATAATGAAATTGATTAAAATTTTTGATTATTATTTGCTTGTATTGAGCTTGTATTGTCAGAATCTCATGCATGGAATTTCCGCCCACGCAATTTTAATTTCTTCAATTGTGAAGTTCAGCTGTCCAGCCTCATCTTCTCCTGTCTACATCTGAGAAGAAATAAAATAATAAGCGTACATAAAAAATACTAGTAATAATTAGGTAGAAAAAGCAAATCAGGCATAAATTTTCTAATAAATGTAGCAAAAACACATAAAATAAGTCAACACTATTCTCAATACAATTTGTAAAATATTGAGTGTGTGAATATAATATTTACCCTTTGGAACTTTAAAGTCCCAAGAAAGGATTAGCACATGTTGTTGTTATTGTCGTGGTCCATTTAGGCAAAGGGGGAGATTGCTCTTGATTGAAGTAGAGCCATCTATGGCAAAGAATTCGACTTCTGCCACACCCATACGTCACACGCGTTTGTAGGGCGGACCCATTCTTACACCCATTCATTCATACGCAGGTCGTAATTTTGATCTGAACCAGAGAACAATCAGTCTCTAATTCAGTACCCCAAAAGGTAAAACTTGTTATGGGAACATTGAGGACTTTGTGACCCGATATATTTAACGTGCACCAGTCATCTTTTACTACACGGGGATTCTTCAGCCTGCTGGATTCGAGCTCCCGTTCTCACGAACGTGAATCCAGCGCCCTGCCAACCAAGCTATTCCGGCCAGATTAGTACATAATAAAATTTCAACCCTAAAAATGTAACATTTTGTTGTATAACTAGATGAAAATGTTAATGAATCAATTAAAAAAAACTTATAGAAGACTTGGTTACAAAAGTGATCTAGAATAGATAGAAAGCTGAGAATTGAAGATCAAAGATTAATCATAAAATTATGTCCTCTAAGAAAAAGTCAAACTAAGTCCCAAAGGCGATGCTTAACTTCAAATAATAGTGTGTTGCCTAGTAGTAATGATAAATGGAAAGTCATATCAGAAAAGTTCCAATGGGATGTTTCATCCCATTTCAATTCTATATGGGAATATTATTAGAGGAACTTGCAAGTCCCGTCGGAGCATAAAGGATTAATGGAGTTGGTAATTTTTCTCCCAATCAAGTGTTCACCGAAAACAGTGTAGGACAGAAAATCTGTTGAATCCCATAAACCTCCAGCTTAGTACAAAAAGCAATTCAATCCGTTAAAACAGAATAATTATTAAATTAACTTCATTAAATTAGAATATTAGTTAAGTTACGATACAATAAAATTAGATATGATATCAAATCATTAATACTTGGAATTATCGATCATTATTGAGCATAATCTTATTTCAAATTTAGTTTTTATTAGGATTATAAGGGTTATCATAAATACTTATAGCTTAAAATCACAATTGCAATCGTGATTATAAGCAAATTGCAATCGATTATGTCTTGCTAAACTCTACCCCATATTCAAAACTTCTTACAAGCAATATAGAAAAAATAAAAATCACCTTTCTTCTATCTTTAAGTATCATTAGGATGTAATTGTATCTCGAGTTAAAAGTGTGTAAAAATTGTCTTTTCAACGGGTCATATAGGACGTTAAGTAATAAGATTTTTTTTTTATGTTGATAGAAATAACCCCAGCATGCCTATTCCAGTTATAACAATAGCATAAAAAATAAATTGTCGTCTTAAATTATATTTCTTGATGCTTCGTAAGTTGTGTCTTCTAGTTTCCTTTAAATATGCCGGAAGCACTACGACAATAAAAGCGATTTACAACTGAAAAAATTAATGTTCATTGCATGTTCATCAAAGTCATTTTTTTTTCTGTTTTATTACTATTTTTAGTGACTTCACGGTTTAATTGTTGATTCTATGGAACATTGTTTTTGCTTATTTATTTCTCTCGGGCATATCAAACTTGATTTACAAAATCTAGAAACTAAACTTTTCGCGCAGAATGAAAACTAAAAAAGATTACTGAACCCGTTAGCAAACTGTAATCTCCGCAGTTATTTTAAGCACGTATGCTGATATTAAAAGCGAAAGAGATAAAAGCAAAAGACTGAAAATAATTCCTTTAAGTGCCACAGCCGTTGAGATAATCAAAAGTGACATCAATTCTTAAAGTGCATTACTATGCGAAACCTGTTAAAATTTACGTGTTTAAATTCTTTTTTTAAAAAAACGTAGTAATCCTTAAAACAAGGATTTTACAAACCTTTTCAAGATTAAAGGTCACATTTCCATAGTCACATTTTCTAGGCCATCGTCTATATTTGTCAGAAAAATGTGGAGGAAGCCACGTGTGGATTCATTTGTTTGTTAAGAGGATTCGTCGTAAGTCGAAAAGAACAGTTTCTGAATTCTCGTATTCAGTTCTAGATTGTTTGCTGCGACCTTTTGATGCAAACAACACCATCAGAATCCTGTATCTGGGTTTTTAAAACTTTATTCAAATTGCCCTCGCAAAAAGAGTAAAGGTGATTTATAAAGCTTCGAAAATATATTTATGTTAAGTTGCCTTTCGACAGGAAAGAATGGTTTAATTTTGTCTTTTCCTTATTAGCAAAATAAAAAAATTTAGTTCTTTTACTCCCATATATATATATAAAATTTAAGTATAAACTGAATTAGCATTTTATTGTGTTAAATACCATTTATTTTTATTTCAAAAATAACAGCAGTTATTTACTTATTCATTTATAAATATTTTAAAATCAATAAACCTTAGTGCCGGAATAGAAGGTCATATCGGCAAATTTTGTTTGGGCGCATTCGTCATACTTACGAAAATTCATCTTCTCATATTTTATTCAGAAAACGCAAATGAAATTATGAACAGCACGTCTTACTTTGTATAAATTTATTTTGAGTAATTAAATTGTTAGGCTTCGAGGAATGGAGTGCAATAAATAGCAGAGGAGGTAAGCCTTAATAAAATTAAAATAAAATGTAAAAAGAAAAAATAGTGCGTGGAGTCCCTCCGCGCGGAAGAAGTGAAACTTCGTAATGTGGAAATGAAAAGAGGAAGGGGTAGAAATTGATTTTTTGTGAAATCATATTGTTTCTTTAAGACAAACTTTATTAACGTTGCTTACAACCACCTATCTACATAACTTTATTTTAAAATGTAGCACAGAATTACATTACAACAATAATAATAAAAAAACAATTATCTTAGTTTTAAACTCTTGAATTAAAAGCGTAATAATAACGGTTCAGGAAAATAACATTAAATTAGGGATGCAAAAATATTTATAGAAAAACAATACTTTTATTAATTTTATGCTAGTGAGAACCAAAACAATATGGAAATGAATGAGGGAAAACTGGATCCTACCACGTGATTTTCCGCCCAATAAAAATGTAGCGTTAAATGTTTAACGCAACCTTGTTGGAAGTCGCATAAAAGAATGAAGAACATCAAGGCATAATAACTGGGATCTAAAATAAAACTTAGGAGAAAAGAATTCGAAGCTAATTCGGAAGGAACTGCGTCAGAATTTTTGGGGAATTGAGGAGCGATAGCTATCAGAAAGCAGAATCTCCTTGTGATTATAAAAGAGAACATTAAGAATTTTGTGTTTTTATAAATTACGTATTCATTAACTTAGTGGGAGGTTCTTACAAAATCCCTTTGATGCTACGGGAAAATTTTTTTTAAATAATTCAAGCTGGGAATTATCTATAGTAATTTAAAAAAAAAATATTTATTTCATCTGTTTATATGCTGGCATTATTTCATTCATTCAATTATTATCAATAATTATGTATATTAATTTAAAAAAATTAGGCATAAAATCACGTTTACTCTATCCATATCTACTTAACTTATTACTTTACCTTTTAAATTCAGCAGATTAATATATTTTAAATAAGTTCAACAAACTTTTTATTTAAATTAATTAACTTTCGTTTTCTTTTTAATTATTAAAATCTTTAAAACTATTTTTAACAAATAAGGCAAAGAAACTGCAGCGGTAAGATATTACATGACTGAAAACTCCATTCACTTCAGAAATAAACGAATAAGAAATAACAGTCAAAATTTTTCAAACCCTTGGTAAGTCTTGAAAACGGTCGCCTATTTTTAATGCTCATGTCGACTGTTATTTCTTATTTGTTTATTTCTTAAGTGAATGAAGTTTTCAATTAGGTAATACTGAAAGTATAGTTTCATTTTAAAACATGATTCTCATGATACCTATTTTATTTCTGCCCGGAATTCGAAGAGATTTGCTGATTACTAAATTATTTGCTATTCGATCCATATAATAGTGAAAAATTATATCATCTTAGCTGCGAATTAATTTCTTTCTTTTTTTTTAGATTTATTTTTCAGGTAGTTCAATATTAATTTTATTTATTGACTAGAAAGAAAGTAAAGCATTCCCACAACAACCTTATGTGTTCCATGGGATTTATAGAGGTTGAGGTTTCGCAATGTAAGAAATGCTGATTGTGTCAATATGGTCAGCATTGCCCACAAACAGCTTTTACTTTCCAGACATAATGATACACATCGGTCTGAAGCTGAGTGGGCTTCAAGCCGCCACTGGAGATCGAACTCCAGTTCTTCACAACACGTCAAAGCCTTACCCATTGACCAATCGCAGCTCATTGGTTAGAATAATTAAGTATGAAGTCGATAAATCTGTAATATATTGTAGGAAAAGTTTAACATATTGTGAAAATATTAGCAACAAAATAAATTTTTTTAAACCAAGCTAACATTACCTACCTTTTAATGATTCATTCTATCAAAAGGAAAATTTCATTTGGCAAAATGGGAATTTCCCGCCTCCCAAAAATATAAGTTCGCGGTACTTCTGGTTACCGCGAGGTTAAACCAAGCTGCATTGCAGAAACGAAGTTTAAGGGAAAACGCGGTTCTAAATTTCAAAAGTGTTTTTAGTGAAAAGAAACCACGATTTCCATGCCGATAAAAAGATGCTACTGAATATTGCGCTATTATTAGAGGTGATTCGGAACCCTTATAATTTAACAATCTAAAAATTACACAGATTAATTGTTTAATGTAAAGATGTCACTTAGATTTAGATGGTCACTTTTTAGACCAAAGGTTCTAACCAATTCATTTGATACAAGAACGATAAGAGAAAGAGAAGAAAAAAAAAAACATCGAAAAAATATGTACCTTATGTATGTCCCTCGAGTATTTAAAGTGGTAGTAAGTTTTACGCTTTACCATTTTATTTATGATTTAATAAATTTGATTAATAATGATTGGATTCTTAAACTTATTGGATTTGATTTTCAAACTAATTTCATTTTAGAAACTATATAGAACTCCAAACTGCATTAAACATAGTTTTCAAAGTTAGCATTGTGTTCGTGCCCACTGCGACACAAGCGCCATCTCTTAAGAGTTTTAAATATTTGAATCAGTGTTAAATGAGTTCCGCAATCAAGCGGATGTGTCTATACAATAGTGAAAATGTGTGTGTACTATAGTGTTAAATAAAATAATTAATGCGTACAATCCACTGTGAGAGTTATTGAAATACATCTGGTCCGTACTAACCGGACTGATTAGCGATCTATGGATAAAATTTGAGATGTGCAATTAAAGTTCATTGTGCGTAAGCTACGAAGTAATCAAAGTGAAACTTTAAAATCAAAAGTGAAACTTTCCTGGATGAGCATCTAGTGTCGAAGTAGGTGCATGAACTTTCTGGTCATTTACTCCCACCAGTTAAATTTTGTATTTACCCATATGAGTTAAGTGATATATGTCAATTTTGTGATTGTATTTTGTTTGCAAAATGTTTAAAGGAGAGAAAAAAGTAGACTTACAACTTGCCGCTACTGAGTTAGGCGTGATAATAAGTGATAAAATGACAAATATAGATCTTACTAACCTTATAAAAAATACTGAGAGTTACAAAACAGATCCTAATATGGTAACTGATCTAATCGAGGGGATAATAGATGATAGGAAAACAGAATTAGAGGAACTTGAGAAAAGTAAACAACAATAGTTACAATTGGAACAAATAAAATTAGAGAGAGCAAAGGCAGAATTGGGATTGTAGCGCAAGCAGTCAGTTCAAAAAACTAATGATAATTATTCTGAAAACAAAGTTGAAAATTGCGAGTCTCTGGATTCGATTATAAAGACTATAGAAACTTTAACTATTAGAGTTCCGAGTCAGCCAGAAGGGTGGGGTTTATTTTTTGCTTCTTTGGAAAGGTCCTTTATAACAAAAAATGTACCCGATAAATTTGAGGCTGAAATTCTTTTGAACTAACTAGGCCTCCATGAAGGCAGATTTGTGACATGGAACCGGTGTTTGTTCTTCCCAAAAGTGAAGAACTGAGAACTGTGGTTGAGAACAGCGGCCTCTAGGCAAGAGAAATCAACCGCATTTTTAAAAAAAATTGTCGAGAATGCAAACATGCTTTGTCGTAGACAGAAATAAGCAAGCGGAAGCGTTGTCAGACAAATCAGCTGCGAAATTCGAACTTTTACTATTCACGTGTTATTTGTTAGATACGAATTGTTTTGTTCAATTTTAGTTCTATTTACCTGAAATAACTTACGTTTTTGAAAATTACTTTAAATTAATTGCATGAATTAAATGTCGTCCGTTCCGGATATGCCTACTTTGGGGCAAAACAAGAATGTTGCCCCCACAACCGATTCAGAAACTGAAGAATTTCGAAAATATTTAGAAAGCAGTGGAACTTTTGATGTTATTACTCGCATTTTGAAGGAGATGTATGAAAAAGAAGACAAACCAGCGGATCCTTTAGTCTATTTTACCAGAACTCTCGGAGCTGTAAGTTTTGAGGCCAGAGAAATCGATGCTTTAAAGGATGAGATTATTGATTTGAAATCTGTTATTGAGGAATTAGAAAGAGAAAACAAAATTTTGAGAGAAGCAGTAGATAAAAGCACTGCCTAAAATTTCGCTTTGATTGATAGACTTTTTAAACAATTGTGTAAAATGGTGAGAGTGAAGTATAGGTATATAGTTTCGGAACTGGTGACTGATAAACATCAGCACTTAATAAAATTGCCTGTTAAAGAGAAAGACATTAAAAACACTGTACTTGATATGGTTAATGAAATTCATGGTGATTTTGGTGTATCTTGCATTCTTGCTGGCTTTTCTATTAAACTGTTTAATCCTGTCACAAGAATAGTTATTTTTAGAGCCCGTCGCCAGCACCACAATATTTTATCTACTGCTTTGCCTTTAATTACTGCAGTTGGTAAAATGAAATTAATAATGAGAACTTTAAAACTCTCGGGAACTATTCGAAGTGCTTCAAAATTTATTATAGCTTATGATAATGCTAAACTTATTGACATGGTGCATCAGCTACAGATTGCTCCTAATATGGAAAAAGAACTGAAGGAGTTATTGGAAAATTGCCATCACAGACTAGCAAAAAAGAAACTAGATATGCATTAGTTACTTTAGTTTAGCAGAAAAGTGTTTTGATGTTTAACTATTGTGATAAAAAAAATGTGTTTATGTCTATCCTTAGGTGTTGAAAGATGGTTCGCAATACTTGTTTTCAGCAAATGTTTATCTTATTATTTATTCACGTCGATTAGGTCCGAAATTTTGACATTAATGGTTGTAATTTTTCAAGTAACTTATTGATTTATTTTATTAAAACTGTGTATCAGCTAATGATAAAAAATATTTTTTCTAGTTTTCTAAAGGAGTTCCTCTATACAGTTATATTTTAATTATTATATCCAAATTATGGATTAATAAAATTTTTTTAACTATCAATTTTGTTGCTAGTTTGATATATTCATTGATTGATGTAAATCATCATCATTGTATCAAAAATTATTAAACTTTTCATTTTATTATGAGTGCTGCTTCAAACCTGGTTACTTCTTTAGTTATTAGTCCTAGATATGGATTCAAATGTGACATTTTAAGTTTTTTATACTGTTTTTTGTTTTGTATGTTTGAAATAGCAGCAATATTTCCCTTCTTATAAGACTTTTTTTTTCCTATAAAACATGTGTACAAGGTTATAAATACAAGAGGCTACAAGATTTCCCCACTTCTAAATGATACTTTTATTTATTTTATTTTTCTTGTTAAATGTTGTTTTCATCTTTAATGGAAAAGATTTCGTACTGATACATCTTATTAACCTTTCCTATTAGTATTAGGAAGGTTATAAATTGTGAGCTATCTTGTGATAAATTACAAATGCTAAAAAAATTATTTGTTTTTATAAGATTCTTAATCGAAGTTATCTTTAATATAATTATATGAGACTATTTGTTCTTAAACATGTAATGAAATTATAAGTAATTTGTGTATTTAAAGTAATTCTGATACTTATTAATAAATGATTATGAAACTTTCAATCTTTTCTTTCACTTTTTAAATTAACTATTAGTACTTACGTACTGTAATGAAGCAATGTAAGATAAAATTAAAATCTTTCTACTGATCAAGCATTGCCTAAAATCATAAATAGCATCTTTACTGAAACTTAATTTGACTAGCAAAGCAACCAATGTTTAAATTGATGTATTTCCTCAAATTCAGCATTTTTTAAAAATTAAAATTCTGTTTATAATATTAAAATTTAAAGCTGTTTATTTCCCCAGTAATTTTTTTTTAAATTAATTTTTCAGTAAACTAAATACATTATTATATGTAATTTTGTTTAAACACAAAATTGCAGATATATTTTATCCTCTTTATATGAAAATGTAAATAAATTTTTTTAATCATTTATTTGTATACATATATAAATGTCTATAAATATACTTATATATGTACACATATATACGAGCATAAAATTATAATGGTTGATCTGCTTCTCAGTTCATTTTCATGTAGCTACTTTTTGTGCTGCAATTTTCTTTCCTGCACCTAGAATGATACATACACTGATTTCACGATAATTCTCAATTACTTTTAAAAAAATTACGAGTACAGTTTAAATTAAACTGTAACTAATTTTTATCTAAATAGTCTTTGATTGTAAAATACATTTTCTATCTCCAGGTAAAGCAATGTGACATGTAAATAGTTCATACAGCTAGCAGCAGTGTTGTGCAGGCCATTAGTTTTCTAAATTATTATTTTGTATGTGTGCATGGGATAAATTATAATAGTTTGGGCATGACACACAAATAGATAACCACTGAAATTGCTGCCTGTTCGAATATGCAATTGCGAGAATGAAAGGGAGTAAAAATTAAATTGTGATAAAAGATATTGTAAAGTGCAAAATATTTTAAATTTAAATACAATTTTATGAGGATAAAGAAAGGAACAAATATAAAGTAATCCCCTTTAAAATAGTATGTTAATGTTTTCACTTCATTTCTGACTCATGTTTCTCTTGTATTTGCATGTTACATATTTTATTATCATTTAATGTGTTGAAATTTAAATTATTACTAACCAGAGTATATCTTTTTATTACTTTATTTTTGCTAAGAGGGAAAGTATGGCATCTTTGTAAATATTTACAGAGATCTCCCGAATAATAAGAAAGGACAAGGTACTTTTTCAAAACTAGGGCACCTTCAGTTTTGAAGGGCACTAATCTTACAAAGTATATTTAAATAGATTAGTGCCTTTCAAAATAGAGTTTAAAATACTCAAATATGATAAGTAATATTTTATACATATTAACTTGACCTAAAAATAATTTGCAGTAGTTATGATAGTCTGAATAGCTTGTGTTCTGCCCCCTTTTCTTGGAATAAAAAAGCATATTTTTTTCTAAAAAAAAAGAGTAAGGAGAGTGTTTACCTCTATAATAAGTCAGGCAGGGTGGACCTCCTTTTTAAGAACACTTAGTGTGTGTACTAGTTATACACATGTGATGCTAAATATAACATGTGCAAATTATTTTTCTTCTGTGAAATTGGTGATTCATTGGCACAGGACCACTAAAATTTAACTTGGGGCAACATAATGCAGTGGTCCTTTAGATCATTCTGAAGGGTTTCAGTCTGTGTTTTAATCACACAATAACATATTTCATCATAATTATATCATTATGAAATTCACTGTGTTATTTTTGTTTCAGTTCATTTCTATTAGCTTGAAAAAAAAACTCGGGTAAATGGATCAGTAAAAATGTGATTGGACTAGTAGATCAGCAACTTAATTTCTATCCCTGGAAGGCAATAATATTTATTTTGGGCTAACACATTATCTAATTTTTTGATTTAAATTATTAGACATAATTCATAAGTATTTGTATAGAAATTCATATCGTAGAGATTTATGTAGAAATTTTCAATAAAAGGTGAAAAGGTTCAGAACCTGATATTAAATGTTGTGGTAGCAATTTTAATTATTACTTTGAGCTTTTTATATTTTATTGAAAATATTTGTTTATTAGGATAATTAGTTATTTTTGTAATTAATTGGGTTTCTAAATATATGAAGCAGGTTTTTAACAATGTTTTCTATTTCTTACAATAGTAGGAAAATTTTAAAGTTTATGTTTAAAAATAAATAAAGAAAACTTTTCCATAGACATGAAGGGAAACAATGATCTGAGTTGTATCGTCAGGAAATCTGTTCCATTTCAAGGAAATTAATTCCATTTTGTTAGTGCAAAGTCATTGAAATTTAGAAATTTATATATGTAGGAACCATCTCCTTAAACTCTGTAAAGTATTCGCAATTGTCTCCTAATTTTTTCACAAAAATTCCTTTAAAAAAAGAATTATCGCATCACATTAAAAAGGCTTTTTTTTTAATATAAGTATTTCATTAAAAATAACATAGTATTTTAATTGTAGATTCCTAAGGGCATAAGTTTTAAAAAATGAAATAATTTTTTGATAAAATTTTCCTTTTATTGATTAATTTTATTAAAAATTTTGAAAATCTCTAAAAATGAGGAAGTAGTTAGGAAACTTTTAATATAAGAATGAATACAATATTAAAAATTGGTATTTATGTTGTGTCCTGTTGACCATTTTAGTTAATCTACCATCTGAAAATAAGTTTGGAAATGTTCAAATTTTTCCTCGTTTTTTCATCTAATAAATTATATTTGTATGTTGTCTATTTCTTTATGATCAATAACTATATAAAAATAAATTTGGACGACACCAAAATAACTTAAGCACAGTGTAGGCGAAAAAATTAACAGAATAATATTAAGTACCTAAAAATGATAATGTGTAATTTGTGAACACAAAAGCCTCTTTAATTTTTATCTAGCAACTACGTGGGTGTCGGTATGAGGGTCCTTCTGACTAGTTAGAAATCAATATTTCAGGTAAAGAAAATTTTGATTTATCATAATAGATTTAAAGTTATCAAAGTAAGAACTAATACAAAAATAATTATCTTTTTGCAGATTTAAGAATTTTTTTTCTTCCTTCATATGAAATTTTGAGAGCTGTTGTGATTGTGAAATTTAATTTCTTCCTCCTCAAAAATGCGTCTCTGTGACCATGGCCAGCTACTCATATTGTCTAGATAATGGTATAGGTATATCACAAATATAGGTTGCAAGTTTATCACAAATCTTTTGCTATTAATGCATATGCAAAGATTAAAAGAAAATTGATGTACGTTAAAAAACTAATAATATGTATAGATACTGATGTAGAAAATATTCTCTTAAGAGGATGCTAAACTATGGGAGAATCCTTTCATGGCAAATTCTCTTTTACCAAATCACCTACTTATTAAAGTTTAGAGAAACAGGAGTTCAGTAAAACAATTAAGTTTCAAATGCTGAGAATTTTCAAAATATGAATGTATATGGGATTGCATTGCGAAAGGGAAATAATCCTTTTACAGGATAATAATCCTGCATTATAATATTATTTGTAGGATATTTATAAAATTTGCAGGATAAAATTACCCTGCAATTTGATATTTTGGGGTCATTTTTTTCCCCATCAGTTTTTGAAACTTGGTGATGTAAGTTTTCATAAATAATTCAAAAAATAATGCTTATGTAGCTGGAATTGAAATTTCGATTAATTTTTTTTAATTTTTTAAACTCTTAAATTAAGTTTTTTTTTTTATATCCAGGTCTATGAAATTTTTTTAAATGTCTTCTTAAATTATTTAACTAGGACCTTTTTATTTAATACATAATTTTTTTTAATTTTAGTGATTGATGCTTCTAGTAAAATACCTGAGGGCATATTATATGGAACATTATCTACATTTGGCTCTTATGATGAATGTGTTGCTATAAAAACACCAAAATCGAATATGCAAGTTTCTTACACTGGACAATATTGTTCAATTAACGTAGAACCTGTTTTGCCAGAAAATGATCGCCGTTTCACCATTCAAAAGGCTTTCCGGAAGTATCCGAAGTTGAAAAATGCTTTTCAGGTATGCATTGATTTTTTACTTACTCATTAAAATGAAGGACTATCTTGCTGAATTTTCTAATTTTGTGAGTTAAGGACTCTTTCTTCGTATTCAAGAATGATTTCAAATTTAAGGCTGGCTATATTTCACTTGTCTAAATAGCTAATGTCAAATGTTTGGTGAAGAGTTAGGATCTTTTTTTATCTGATTGTAATTTTTATCAGTTAGATAAACTTTAAGGGAATGATCAGAAAATTTCTATTTTTCAAATTAATATTTTTTCTTTAAAAAGGAAAGTAACAAATTATTGTAATATTTTCCTAGTAAATTTAAAAGTTCAATCCCAGCATTTTGGTTTATTTATTTATTTTTATTTTTTATACTGGTTGCTTTTGCATTTAATCCCATAAATATCTTTGATTGAGAAAAATGTGATTTTTTATTAGATATTTAATGATATTAGTTTAATTAAATATGGTGGTAAATTGTGAGTAAATCATTTGCACTAATTGTTTATAGTTCACACACCATTTTTTTTATAATCAATTAAAATTTTTATTGAAATATTTTATTTTTTATAGGAAAAATTTCATTGAGACTTTATTTCATCTTTCAGTTTTTTGACTGGCTGTTGTTGGAATCTAAATGACATAATCTCTCTATGTCTGCAATATTGTCATTAATGAAATAATTTAGCTATTTTTTTATTTATCTTTTTTTTTACTTTTTGAAAATATATCCAAAGTGTTATTTTTAAAGTACATAAAAAAGCAGTAACAAAGTGATTGATGGCAATTTTCTTGGAGACTTAAAAGATTTGTGATTACTTAATTGTGCTTATCATTTAAAATTTTGTATTCAACAGAGAATAATATTAATTTAGCATAAACAGAGAAGCACCATTGTTCAAGTTTAGATACAGGTATTTTATGTTTTTAACTGAAATGTTTAAAATCTTCAAGATGATTGCTTTTAATGAAATAAATTCCTTGCCGTCATGAATAGCAATAATTTTTATTTTTAGATTTAGACATTTATGACAACCAGAATTTATTAATAATTTAAAACTTATATTTTGTGGAAGAAAATATCTATTACATATTAACACTATCATAACCATTAATTGTAGGACAATACTTAGTTTTACAAAGTGTTAGATAGAATGCTGGTGTAATTTCAGTCTTTCATTATTTTGTATTAGTAAGTTGATGAGTATATTCTAAGATAAACTTGAAGTTTTAAAACTAAGCAAATAAAAATTTGGTATACATATTAATGAATAACTCGACCCTTTAATAGAAATATTCAGAAGGAAATTTAATACAAAATTTGATAACTTTATCTTACGTAATACATATTTTCTATCTTTAAGGTTGTACAATTTGCAGTTCTCAAATGGTCAATGTGTTAAATACATAGGTTCTAACCTAAAAGTAATATGACCAATATTGCTCTTCAAATTAATTTCACTAGTATTTTGTAATAAAAATATATAGGTATTATTAATTATAGTCTTAAATTTCCAAGATGTAGATTATCAAATGTCATGACTTTTGAATTTTTTAAAAGAAAAAAAAAATTGTAGACCAAAATATATTTACAATGTATACAATTAAGGAATTTATTTTAAAATTTAAGTTATATGCAGTTTATATACTGCAACATATAAGAAAATTATTTCCCCACTGAGAATAGTTAAAAACTTACTGTAATTTATAAAGAATATAAAATGTGTAAATTGAAAGTTTTTTCTTTTACTTCAAAAATATTATAATATTTGGTTGCCATGTATACAATTTACTGTAATTTGGCTTTTCCTTTTTAAGACAAATTGAAATTGTTTACATTATACTAAAATAATTAAACCATTGTTGATAGATAGAAAAGCTAAATTCAATCTGACCCTTAAAAGATGATATTTTTGAAGCCCTCTTCTAGAGCAAGCTTTTTGCATCTATACTATTAGCATGAATTTTACGGTTTTGTTTTGGATTTGTTAAAATCATTTATATTTTCTCTTTCAATGTGTATGTAAGCTAGAAAAGCTAGTTTTAAAAATAGAAAAAAAAAATATTGCATTATATTTGATGCCATTAAGTAATAACTATAAAGTTTTTATTTTATTATTCATATTTTAGGAAATTAATATTGATGAAGAGACTATGGCTTACTATTATATAATGCATCACAGGTTGGGTTTCTGTTTACCATCCACATGTGACATTGATGATATTAGTAATGTAACAGAAAGTAGTAAGTATTAGCTTCTATTTTTATTTTTAATGTTGTCCTGTCTATTTAACCGTTTGTTTCCATGCATTCTTTATTATTTTTATTCTTTCAGTTGCTAAACGTCTGATGATGAAAATTTCAGTAGGGCATTGTGAAACATCTGAAAGACCTGGTCTCACAACAGGTCAAATAATTAGCATGTAAGATATTAATATTAACTGCAATCTGTTTCAATATTTTATTTTTATACTGTTTTATGTTATCATTTGCTGATATTGCTGTCACTGTGTTATATTGTTTTTTTTAATGTTTTTTTTTTATGTTGAGGTTAAAATATTGATTAAAAAAGGTACATTTATCTCAAGAGACCAAATACATTTAATATAATATGCTAATGTAAGAGGATTATTGTATCAAGTTATTATTTTATTTTTATTATTTTTTTTGCATTAAAAGAATATATATATATATATATATATATATATATATATATATATATATATATATATATATATATATATATATATATATATATATATATATATATATATATATTTGCTAAATCCTGTATTATTGAAATTAACTTATCACCAATATTTCACTATAAAAATAGTCCTTACCTAAATAAAAATATATATTCCAACTTTTTGTAGTCAGGGAAAAAAATTATGTTTTTTGGCATGTTAGTATTCAATACATTTTTCTTTTATTAGATTCTGGCAGTTAAATTGTTGATTTTTAACATACATTTTGATGTTGCCCTCTTTACTGACTTAACTTTATTTGCCCAAATTTTTAATACAATATAACTATTTTAAATTAAGTAAACTGTAATTACTTAATAACTTTATATCTAAAGTGTCTTTTCGTGAATTCACATTGTGGTTTAAAATAATTGCCTGAAACATCAGTTTAAAATTGAAGTAGCTCAGAATTAAATTACATATATATTTATTCAATTTAGTTCTGATATTATATTATTTGCCCAACTTTATAATAGATTATAACTACTTTAAATTAAGTAAATGTTAATTTATGAAACATTTCTTTAGATCTAAGGAGTCTTTTTGAGAATTCACATTGTGGTTTAAAATAATTGCTTGAAACGTTAGTTTAAAACTGAAGTAACTCAGAACTAAATTGAATATATTTATAACTATTAGTTATTGGGAAAAGTTGTACCTCTCTGACACTTCTACTTTCATGCTATGAAATCTTTCAATCTTATCCTTTTCAGTAGTGAGAATGATATCAGTTGTCAGAAATTAGACTATTTAGAAAAGTGCCTCTGATTCAGAAAGATTTGAATATTTTCCCATTTCATAGACTGTTCATTTCTAGCTGGAAGTTTTCACAATATTAATCCTTTCACTGTTTTGTATTGAACTTATTTTGCCATATGATCTAGTTCCTATCCTGTAAATTGTATAAATTTAATAAATTAGTTATTGAAAGTAGTTAGGCAGTTAAAGTTAATGGAACAAAATTTTATTCTAGTAACTGAAAAGAAAAAATTTAAATATAATTTCATATTTTGATCACAATGGTGTGATATTCAAGTATATAAATCATTATCCATCACTGTCAGATTATGTGCAATTGTGAAATTCAAATTATTTATAATCCCACAACTTTGAATGTTTGGAATTATTGTTAATTTTACTTTCAGGTTTGGAGTGATTGTAGCATTTGGAGTTGTGACACTAGCAACCTTTATGGACTTTTTCATTCAAGTTAGATTTGAACATGAAATGGATATTGATGAAATTGTTCGTAAAAAAAGTTTGTATCAACATATTTCTTCCTTAATTAAATATTGCTTTTCTAGCTGTTCATTAAATTATTAATCTTATATAATGGCAATTTAAAACTGATCAACGTACTACAGTTGAGTCTCGATAGTTCAAGTTTCGATTGTTCCAGTTTCCCATAAATTCATGCTAGTGGAAAAAAGTCAGTCTTGCTCCCAAATAATGACCAACGTACACACAACATGTGGAACGAATACTATGATGGGGTTTTATGATGATTACTACGTCTGAATGTTGAAAAACGATATTGTGTGCTAAACACTGAAACATGTGAATAGTGTTTAAACTGAAAACATTAGACAGCTATTTTAAAGTATAATTAACCTAATGCAGTTATATAATGAATATTGCAACTTGGTGTAATGTAGTAAGTGTACCCTGATGCTCTAATGTAAGTTTTCTTTAAATATAATATATTTTTCAATTAAATACTGAAATTTAAAAATTGCTTTGTTTCTATTTATTTAAATATCTATTAAAATTCAAGTTTGCAATAATTGGAGTTTTCAAACGTTGGTTATAGGCTCTGTCTCGTCCACCTCAAATTACCGAGACTCTGCTGAATATGAGTTTTCTGATCTTCTATTGACACACTCTTATCTTCTATTAAGGCTATGGAAAGATACCTATGATTTCTTTATATTTTCATTTCTATGATATTAGCACATAGAATGGCAAGTCTTTAGAATGTTATGTGTGGAATACCAATTACTTTTTTGTAGTTTTTTACAGATATTAGTTTCAATTGCACTCATTTATAAGGCTTTCGAAAGTTATGGTAAGTCTGGTGTAAAGATTTTTCAATTGATTTTTGTTTTTAAATAAATAAAAAATCACATTTCTGAGTTTAGATTAACTTTTTATTTATTTATTTATTTTTAAAGAAGATAACTTTGTTTAACAATAAATTAAAAGCTATATTTCAGATAACTTTATTAAACTTGATCTTTTATTTTTATAAAAGTCAACAATGAAGCTTATTTAATAGATTTTAAACTTAGTCAATATGCATTTATTGAATTTAGCCTGTTCCATTTTAATATTTTTCTATATTTTACTACTTTTAATACTATAAAAATTTTTTCCTTTAATATTTAAAACTACTTGAAACTAGCTCCTCAACTTTAAAAAATGCATACCCGGAAGAGAATCCCCAATTATTTGTGCATAAAAATAAAATGTATTAAGAGATAGAATGGCAATCATTATTATAAAATTTTAATGTGTAACTGACTTAAAACATTCTATGTTACATTTCTAATAATTTCTTTTTACCATATGTAAGTATGTTTAGTTAATTATATGAATGCAATGTTTTTGGAAATAGTTTTATGTTTTGTTAATTATTAATTTTATTAAAAATTACCAAAAGAAATTTAAGATGGGTATATAATTTCAGTTAATATGTGTAGCTAATTTATTTGTATTTTTCAGATAGTGTAAGGCAGTTTGCTTATGCCTTTTCTGCATACCGAAACTCGTGCAGGATTTTGAATACTTCCATTCCGATGAATCATTTGTCTTCTTTGCATGGAATTAAATTCTTGAGTTTAACATGGATTATGCTGGGTCATGTGTATTATTGCTTAGATTATTTGACTTTAGGTAATATTTCTGAAATTTAAATGTGTACATAAATTTGATAGTTTACACAATGTGCAATGTATGTGTTTATAATTTGTTTCAAATATTTACAAAGTATTTATAAAGTGTCAATGCATAATGATTAATTTAATATATTTTAATTATTTTGGCAGTAGTAAATGCAATTAACAAAATTTATGTTAATATTTTAATCACTTTTATTCCAATTATTTTATTTGTGTGAAAATTTATATTTAATTATGCTTGATTTACTTGCATTATCTTGTGAATTTTTCTACTAATAATTTTTTATTAGAAGTAATGCAAAAAATATTTTCAGATGAAGCATTTGCTTCATTTTGTGTTGAAGATACTATTAATTCATTTTACATTTAATTCAAATAATTTTGTATTTGTGAGTGTTATCATTATTTTAAAATTAAGACAGATCTAATATTATCATAAACTTAATCTGCTAAATATTTTGTTTATATTTGATTTGACGTATTTTCAAATGTGGAAAAAAAAAAGAAATACAAACTTTATTTCTAACAAACTTTTTCTTTCAAAAATGCCTTTTAAATGATGGAAAAGTATTTAGTAAGGAAGATGTAGCTTAAATTAATTTTGTATGAAATTATTTTTACAACATAAATTGTTAATGCAAATTCAAAATTTTTTATTTTGAAGTATTACAATTTTTATTCTAACTATTTTAAAATTGATTCAACAAATGTAAAATAATGCTTGTCGCAAATAATGTTTAAAAACTTGTTTCAAAAATAAATCAAATAAAAAAATATTTTTCAATGATAACATATTAAAATTATTGTAATTTTTACATTTCGTCAATATCACAACATAAATTAATGATTACCTTGTTATGTTGTTTGTTATATTTTATGTATTTAAATAATCTCTACTTCAAACTAATAATTTTTACTTAAAACTGGTTACATTTTTTAGATCTTGTAATGTTACTTTATTACTTTATTCAAATGAATAGTTTTTGATTAAAAGTTAAAACCAATTGATGAACTTGCACATTATGTTTTTAGGAATTAGAAATAAAAATATTTATTTCAAATATCTATTTCAGTCACTAAAACAGACATAATGACAGTTTTAACTGTCTTTTTCCACTTGTAACAAAAACTTGCTTTATCTGACTACTTACTAATACTACTATTTACTAATACTCACTATTAATCTGACTACTTAATTTTACTACAAAATTTAATTTTAGAAATCAGAGATGAATTTATAGGCATAATTATTTTTTTTCAAGTAAAAAAGTGTTTTTTTTTTTCTTTTCTTTTTTTTTTTTGCATTTTTACTCTATTTGAAAAAGCAAAAGTACACATTGTAAAATTAACAAGAGTGTGTTTTAGTTCCATATTTTTCTCAATATTCTTTGATGTCTGTCTGTTAATAGCTGGGTTGCATAAAGCCCGAGATTTAGGATCCAATTTTGCTTTTCAAGTGGTGTTGAACTCAGCCTTTGCATCTGATTCATTTTTCTTTTTAAGGTAAGCTTTTAAACAATTACAAAATCCTTTTTTTCTTTTCTTATTTAATCTGCTTTGTTCAATGTAATGTTTCGCATTTCACCATACTGCAGAAAATTCTACTGATTTTGCTCCTTCGAGTGTGGATAATACAAATTTTTTGCTTGGATCCTAGAGTTTTATGTAAAAATATTTTTTAAAAAAAATAGTAGATAAATTGAATTTTATTTTGGATAATTCAAACTTTTTGTTTACTTGCTCTGAAATTATTATGGTTAAAATTGTTCATACTATAAACTTTTCAGGAAAACCAGAATGAAGCTCCCTCCTTACTGCATTCGCTATTAATTAAACAAACAAAACCTGTTACCCCTTTAAAAAGTTTTAGACTCTGCGATGTTGAAATGTATTATTTTCTAATTAAATAATATTCACTTGATCAATAGGTAGCGATTCATGACATATGAATCTCTGATTACCGCAAATGCAAATCTTTGGCTGGAGAATTTATTTCACTGCAGTTTGAAAGGATAAAAGTTTTTTCTGTGAAATCGCAGCTACTTTTTTTGGTCTTATAATGTCATGCACTTTCTGTGAATGATTAAATGTGGCTGTAACTTTAAGTTTTTGTGGTTGCGTTTTAGGTACTGTTTCTATGCTCTCACTATGCTATTGCCATAAGCTAAAGCTTTCTGTAAGTCATTAATATTAGCTAAGGGATGTCCAGGATGTGTTGCCTCCTTGATAAAGCTGAGCGTATGTGAGTGTAAACGTTTACAGTGGGAAAAATTATTTGTTGCTAATATCTTATTTAAAACTTTGATCTACATCAGAAAATCAGAAGGAAAAGAACTGAAAAAAAAGAAGTTTTTTTAAAAGCTGTTTTTTCTTTCTTTTTGATTTATCTTTTAATTTTAAATCTGTAACTTTGAAAGGAAAAATAACCTGTAATTAGATTACCCATTTGTTATTTTGAGAAAAACCTATTAATAAAAAATAAAAAATTTCAATATGCAAACAGTTCCACATATTTGCATATCAAACTTAGTTTATTTAGTTATATAAGACTTTTAAAAAAAAAATTGTATTTAGGCATTTAAGCCTTTAAAAATAACATTAAAATTTAGACATGAAAAATGAAGTTTAAAATTCTCATAATGAATATTATTTCTTTGGGAATATTTTATTTAATAATTTTTTTTTTCTAATAGTGGTTTGCTTGTTGTGTACTCGACTTTTCAATATTTGGAGAGTAATGATGGGCATTTCTCAATTGTTGGCTTTTATATTAGAAGATACTGCCGGTAAGTTGCTTTTTTCCAAGTTATATTATTGAAATTTGTTTTTAAGTTATATAATTTTTCCTATCTTTAATTTAGGTTAACCCCTGCATTTATTATGATTTCTGGAGTAATTTTATTGGGTCCTCTAGTCGGAAGTGGACCTATTTGGAATGAAACTTTGGAGCCTTTTGTTACTGGTTGTCAAAACTATTGGTGGACAAATATTTTTTATTTCTCTAATTTTGTGCCAACTGCCAAAGCGGTAAAGTATTTTTTTAAGTGGTGAAGTATTTAAGAGTAGAAATAAGAATAACAAATGTACATAATTTACATATGGTATAATTTTCCATTAATTTTTCACTTTGAAAAATTATGTACTGGGTTGTTACTGTTGAAAATATTTGAGTATTTCTTGTTATTTTAGAGGTACTGTTGTAAATATGTCTGTGTACAAAGAATCGTGAATTTAGTTATAGTCATAAAAATGTAAAAAGTTTTAGTCGTCATACTAATCAACTTTAAAATAAAAATCTGGTTTACAAAAATTTTCATTGTTTAATTTTTAAAAGTTAATTGATGTTATTAATTTAAATACAAATACATATTTATTTAAAATGGGTAAAAAAGAAAATTTTAAATATTGACTTATGAAACTAAAAAAAAATGTACATTTAGTTGACTTTAAAGTATTAATTACATTTGTTGTCTTGATTGCATTTTTGTTTCATTAAATATTTTATATAGTATTGTGATTGTATTTTAGCTTAAAAACCACATTTTAAAGTTGTAGATTGTCAATGAAATGACTGAAGCTGTACTATAAGATGTACAAATTTTACCTAATTTTACCATCTTTTATACAAACTACGAAATGGTTAGAAATTTTTAAAAACTTTTATAAAATGAAAAATTTAATAGTTTTTTTGTAGTTCATTATGGTGAATCACCCCTTATGGTTCGTGTTATAATTAAAACTTTTAACGTCTCGTTTTAATTACTAAAAGATACACAAAACTTTTTCCAGGAGTTAAATGTTAAATAAAGTTTATTTTAAGAATTGATATTGTTCTGGAAATTACATCTGAATATTATTTAGTATGGAAGAGAAAGAAATATTAAAGTGTTAATTTCTATTATTTTGATTCTATGAATTTGTTTATTTTTTTATTTATTTTGTTTATGTGACCCATCTTTTATGATAATAATACTATACATACCCTCTTAAATGAATGATTTTGCTGTGAGAAAATCATGTAATTCTAAGAATTTCAGTTACATTTCCTATAAAATTTCACTGGTGCACTTTCTATTTGATTGTTTTGAATTCTACTACAATTATTTTTAAGATAAAAAAAAAAAACATTTATGAAAGTTTAGGGAAATAAAATTTCCTAAAACTAGAACTACTGAAGTGACTGATATGATGAAACGACTATTATAAGTACCCTGAAATTGAAAATCTAAAAATAATAATAACAGTAATAATATGATTATAAAGAAGACTGTTTACAACCAGTTATCATAGTTAGCACCCATATTTTTTTTTTCTATTGAAATTATTCATAGTATTTTTTAAAAAAAATTAATTTAGGGAATTTACATTTGAGAGAGTTCTCTGATTATTGGCTTAGTGTTTAGATAGTATTTAAATTCCAAATGAAACACTTTTTATTAGATATTAATAAGATAGAGATAGAAAGCCATTAATGTATGTCTTCAACCTCAGAGTGTTATATCCCAAGCCATCAGATGATTCAAGCTTATTTTTTCAACCTCAATGCGCAATATTACATGAAGAAAAAAATAACAAATTCTGCCATTTATACATATAGCATATAATTTAAACAGTTAAGTAAAAAAGAAAAGAAGAAAAAAAAACTTTTGGTAATCTGCTGAAAAACAAAATTGAGTTCGCAAGCAGCCCCTCAGACACGTTACAACAGAGCTGGGTTAAATGGACTCAAATAAATATGTTTATTTAAGAATAATGGTAATGATTTATTTTTAAATTTTTTTCTGACTTAAATTTTCAAGATAATATATATTTTTTAAACAGCATTGATAAATATTTTCATTTTTAGAACTGATTTAGGCATACTAGTTAAATCCTATTTCTGAAATAAAGTTGTATAAAAAGAAAAGGAGACAAATCCATGTTTTTGAGCTATGCACATGTTACAAAACTTAGCTATTTTATTTAAATCATGTATTATATATCAAAATTAGGAAGGTATAAAGAGAGCGATATTAAATATAGAAAAGTTTAATATTTTTCATTTTCAGTGTGTTCCACACGGATGGTTTTTATCCTGCGATATGCAATTTTTCATTATATCACCTATTATAATTTTAGCCTTATATCGGTAAGCATTCATATTTTTATTTTAAATTTGTTTGATTTTTTTTTGTTTGTATTATAATTAATGTTATTTTTTTTAGGCGCCCAAAAGTAGGATTGCTATTAATTGGCCTCGGCATAGTTATATCTATGCTTGCAACTGGATTTCTTACCTTCATGTACAATTTGCCACCAGTTTCCCTCTTTACATTGCCACATTCAAAGTAAGATTCCCTAAATTTGTAAAAAATTTTGATTCAGAAAATGATGTCATTACTGTGTCATAGTATTACTTGTGAGCTATTTTTTAATAGAAAATAACTTTGTTCTTCAGTATATTGTATGGTAATGATAACTTTGTGCAGTTTTCTCTACTATGTATTAAATATTTAAATACTTAGTAATGCTCATATTTAGTCATTATATTATTCTTTGTGTAAATAGGAATTTTACTATGATAAAAAAGTTTTTTATAAAGTTTAATTCCTTTTTCTGCGATATAGCATTTACAAAATATGGTTCTTGTTGATTTATCACATTTTTTCTGCAAATAAAATTCTGTCAGTGCTGGCAGGAAAAAATTCTAAAATAATAAAATTAATGCATTATGAATTTATAATAAAATTTTTTTTAATCAAAATAAGTGAAAAAATCACAGGTATCTGTATTGCCTGAACGAAACGCTATTCATAAACAAACTTATATTCTTTATTTACTTACTATGGAATGTTTTTATAGTTGTTAGAACTATAGTAAACCATATTTCAATGCCTTTTCAATTTTGAGTTCACTTTTATCTATTAATTGATCCCCCTTTTTTTTTACTTTCTTAATTTTGTTTACGCTTTTAAGAGTATCTATAAAATGAAATTAGGTTTTCATAAACTTCATATGAATAATTTTCCCCTAAAATTAGAGTTCTTCATAACGAATCAAGATTTCTTTCAGGCTGAAGTAAGAAAGTGATAAAATGAAAATATATAAATAAGCAAAATAAAATAGTTATAAGGCCACAGAGTAATTTCATAATAATAATTTCATAATAATATTTTCATAATAATAATTTCATAATAGTATTTCATAATAATAATTTCATAATAATAATTTCACTGAGACGATATGCATCCTCAAAGCCTCAGATTCTTGTATCTGCTATATACTGTGTATCCATGTGTATAAGTCGATTTTTCAAACTCCAAAATTTTTCAAAAAACAAGATGTCGACTTATACATTGGTAATAGAGTTGTACATTCTTTGATCGTAAATTATCGATGCATTATAAACAATTAGATAGATATGAATGAGTCAGTATCAATTTAGCTTTACAAATTGCTTTTTTCAAAAACTATTTTTAATATATTATATGCAATTTATTTTGCATTTTCCCACATTATATTTTCTTTGCATATAAAGATTTTTTTTAGTAGCAATAAGGAAAGCAGTAAAAAAATAGCAATAAAAAATAAAAATAAAATAATTTATTCAAGTGTATTTCAAAAAAGATATAACACTGAAAACTTCCAAAACATACCATAAAGTAGGGGTGCACAATCTTTTTGAGTGAAGGGCCACTTGCACAGCAGGTTGGCTAACGAAGGGCCGCACATGTATTTAGACATGTTAATGACAAATGTAGTAATGCTTATTTAGACATTCGCGCTCTATTTTTTATCAATAAACTTAGAAATATATTTGTAAAAAATTAAAGGTGTTCCATTATTAGAAATCATTCAAAGTAAAAAAAACCTTAAATTTTTTTTTTTTACCAAAAAAAAAAATTTCTATTTTTAACATATGAACAATAGATTTATCAAAATAAATAAACATTGAAGAAAAGAAAAGTTTTTTTTCTTATCATATCATGCAATACGAAAATTCATTTTAGAATTAAATTCTAATAAATAAATAAAAACTGCAATGCCCACAAAATGAAAGTAGGAAAAATTTAGTATAAATTCAAATTAAATATTTTAATTGAAGAAAATTTATAGGTTTAAAACAAAGCCTAAAATAAAAACAAAACTGTGATAGTTCATTCATTTATTAATTATTAGATTTTTTTTATTGTAAACATTTTCCTTTTTTTCAATCGAAAAAGATCACTTAAGCAACAAAAAATTGAAATCTTAACTACAAACAGTGAGCAGTTTAAAAATTCACTTTTTCCTCCATTTTATGAATTTCTCAAGTTGAATATCTCAAGATGGGTGTAATGAGTATTTTGCCCTTCTGTGAAAAATTCAGTTGGTTGAATGATCTGTCAAATATTCGGCAGAATATTTTTTAGAAATTTATTTTTCTAAGTTTTTTTTATTTTTGAATTTTTATAGATATTGCTTTTTTTTTAAAATATATATATATATATAATCAGAAGTCAATTTTGTCATTTCTTCGATAATTTGAGAATTGAGTAGGATTTTTTTCCACTTTTTGCTGTTTTTATTATAAGCCAGCATTTTAACAGAACGTCTTATACTATTAATTTATTATCTCTCTTTCCCTGTACTGTAATATAAATAACCAGTAACATAGAAAAGTGTGAGTTTCAGTATTAAAGTTTTATTTCAGGAATTAAGAGAAATTTGTTTTTTTCTGCTTTTCTTTTTTTAGGCATTTTTATTATGACAGCATTTTTTTTAAAAATAAAGTTAGTAATAAATTTTATTTTACAGCAATTTAAATTGAGATTTTCAGCATAAGATTTTCATTAAAAAAATTAAGAACGTTTTTTCTAACTTTTTATTTTCTTTAAATAAAAAAAACTTTTTTTAGACATTTTTATTATAACGCTGTAATTTTTAATAGCATTTCTGTTGACTTAATTCTTTTTTCTTTGCTTTTTCTGGTAATTGAAAATCTGAGATGTTCAGCTTTAAAATTTTCTTTCAAAAATTAATATTGATTTTTATGTTCTCTTGTTTCGCTTTGCGACATTTTCAAAAACCTTCTAGATTGGCTTTATTTTTTAGAGTTAATTTATGAATGCGTTTTTCCAGGAAATATTATTCTGAGCATTGAAATTTTAGTTTCAGTGTTGCTATGCTTCTAAAAGATTTTGCTATTGGGCCCCAAGTGTACAGCGTTCAGTCGATTTTTTCTTTTTTTTGTTGTCGAATATTTGGTTTTTGATCAAATCACAATTCATTATCACATTCGACCAAATCATATTCGTTGCGGAAATAAAAACGATGGAAAAATAGCTGGGATTTACGATAAAACTGTACCGAAATACCGTATCAAAAAGTGATTATTCAATTGTGCGATTAACAATCGCGTGTCTTAGTAACAGCATAGTTAAATAACGGGATCATCAAAGTCATGTGGAAAAGTATAGAAATAATAGGTGGGAAATTACTTATATTTATGCTGATTTCAGCACGAATAAAGCTTGTCAAATGCACGATTTAAAATTTGCATGTCGTAATAGAATAATTGAAATTTTTTGTAATACGTGGGAACGCATAGCAATAACAGCCGAAAAAAATTGTTGAAAAAAAGAATTTCAAAAAAAAAAAAAAAAGATAAAAAATCACTTAGATTTAAGATTAAATCGTCACAAATAAAGTGCACCAAAAAGTGATTATTTAAATGGGCGATCTAAAACTCGCGTCGTAATAAAAATTCGAGATTTTCGAAATCACGTAGAAAAGTGGAAATGCCTGGTCGGTAGGGCGCTGGGCCCATATCCAAGAGGTCGTGGGTTCGATCCTCGCCGGCCGAAGACTCCCCGTGTAGTAAATGGTGACTGATGCACGTTAAATCTGTCGAGTCTCAAAGTCCTCCATGTTCCCACAACAAATCAATACCTCTGGGGGTACTGATCCAGGAGTTTCCTTGTCTTCTGGATTAGTTCAAAATTACAAGGCTACGGAGTTGAACGTTAGTAGTCGTAAACCCATGAAGTTGGGTCGGCTGTTCAACGACGGTTATAAAATAAAATAAAATATTTTTACCAGAAAATCGGCTTAAAGAAAGCGCATTAAACGTACATTTACTAAAGAATCTGTTAAAATTGATTGTGTCAAAACGTGATGACTTAAAAGTGCGATTAAAAATTGCCATTTTTAAATTTTTTTTATTGTGTTTAGAAGCTCTCACGGGCCGCACTTCAGTAGTCGAAGGGCCTTATTTGGCCCGCGGGCCGCAGGTTGTGCACCCCTACCATAAAGCTACAAATTTAAATATTCCAGAACATCATCTCTGTCAAATTCAATAACGTTAGTAGTGCTGTCATACGATTAGTGACATAGTGCTATTTCATCTGTGAGTCATAGTGCTATTTAATCTAATTTTGAAACTAAGAATTTTTAAAAAAATTATAATCATTTTTCTAAAATAAAAGCTGACAATTATATGTGTAATTTATATTAGTTTTCATTTATTTACATTTTTTTTCTCTAGTGATATCAATGACTACCTGGACAATATGGGTTATAAACCATATGCACATTATGCTCCTTATTGTATAGGAATGGCTACAGGTTTTTTATTAGCTATTAAAGAAAAAATATCAATATCCAAGGTATGTATAGCTTAGTTTTTAAGCTGTTGCAAATTTTAGGGGGGGGGAGAAAGTTGATTATTATTATTCTGATTATTTTTTCATTATGAGGGTTTGATTTCAATTATTGCTAATGTCTAAAATCTGGGACTTTTATTCTTAATGCTACAGCAATAATATTTTGCAATAATTTTATCTAAAATTCTGAAAACATAATTAAAAATGCTTTATGAATTATCTATATCTTTCTTAAACTTATTATTTCATTTTTCTTTGTATACCTTGAAATTTAAATGTAAGTTTTTAGACATTGGAAAATTTATACATTTTACTCAACATAAAACTATAATAAATATTCGGTGATATAAAAAATAATTTTATTTTATAAATCAATAGTGAAAATCATACAATTTTCCTTATTCTAGGTTTTTCAATTTAAAAAATATATATGTTTTATCTTCATTAGATTGTTTATATCCCATTTAAGTTATGTCACTTGGCTATTGGCAATGTTTTTGGATCAAAATTTTCTCAGAGAAAAACATTTTAGAGAAAGGAAGAAAAAAAATTCTGTTAAAAATATTTGTGTAAAATCAGTCCTAGTGTCAAACTGAACTTTTTATTTAAAGAAACGATAAACAAGTTCTTAATGGCGAAAATAATGAGTGGAAAAAGCTTCTAATAAAGATTATTAAAATGAACTTGTAAACAGATTTTTTTAAAAAAAATTGATGCATACAAAGAAACCATGTTCTAGTTGCAAAAATTTGTTAAAAGTTTATAACTTTGCAGTGCATTCAAATGTTTGGATGGGGCTTTGTAACCACTACTTGCATGCTTGTGATCTATGGAACATGGAATTGGAATAGTGGTAATTTACCTGATTGGCCTGTTTCAGTAGCTTATGCAACTTCTTGCAGAACAGTTTGGGCATTGGGAATAGCTTGGTTAGTTGTAACATGCTATTCTGGATGTGGAGGTAAGAAAATATATATTTTTTATTGGTTTAATAAATTTGGTAATAGGTTAAAAACATTTTTTAAAATTTGATTAATTAGAATTCCATGTGCAGCATGTACCATAATGTAAAACTTAGAGCTGTATAGTGATAAGCCACACTTTTTTTTTCATAGATGAAAATCATAATCTTTCAGACCTTTTTCAGGAGGCAATAGCCTAACTAGACTCCCTAGGCAAACACAAAAACTTTCAATCCTTGAAAACTTGATACTTTTAATGTGTAATGAAATATCATTTTAACTAGAGGGTATTATGGGGGCTCCTTATACTCAGGGGCTCGGGACACTTCCCAGTTTGTCCCAATGATTGCTACATCCCTGGCAAGAGCTATGGACATTGGTTCCTTTTCGAATTTCAAAGATGAAGATTCTTTTAGGTAGAAAAATTTTTTGTGTTGGTTCTCTGTTTATACAATTAATTGCATTTCAATTAATCTGTATTGTCTTGTAAAGCATAATGAAATTATTTTTAGGTGCAATTAATGATGTACTTTCATGGAAAGGATTCATCCCCTTGAGTAGACTTTCTTATTTAGCATATCTGATCCATCCCTTATTGATGTATGTTTATGCTAGTTATGTAAGAGCACCATTTTACTTCAGTCAATATGTCGTGGTAAGTTCTTTTATAGGATTATACATATATATACTATACATGTTATGGCAAAGTTCAAAGCATTGTGCAAAATGCCAAAAATAAGACTGACGAAATATAAAATCACTAAACATTTCACGCATGCATTGTATATTGTTATTATTTGCAAATATGCATATAATTTTGTGATTATTCTTTTCGGCAAAATATAAAATCATTAAACATTCACAGATGCATTGTATATTGTTACATATGCTTATAATTTTGTGAATATTATTTTTGTTAGAAGGTTATCAGACAAAGCCTAATTAAATAGTTTAGTTAGAAAGCTTGCAAGAAAGTTGTGTAATTTTATCGTAATTTGGAGAGGAAGTAACACCACGATTATTTTAACACTATTTTTGCTGACTTAGCTATTTGGTGACAAAATTATGGAAACTTCAAGTTTCAAAGTGATAGGACCAATATTTACAGAATTATACAAGAATTGTCTAGAATCATGTCAAAATTTCTAGTTTTTTTTTTTTTTTTTTTTTTTTTTTTTTTTTTTTTTTTTTGCTAATCCTATATTAGTAGGAATGTGCCATGTCAAAGTAGAAGTAATCTGCTTTTGACTCTAGTCGTGGGCTTCAGTTAGATTATTGACTTACCTGAGGTTGTAAAGCCTGTGTTTAGCTGTTCTAAAATTTTATTTGAATTGTAATGGAGTGCTATAGATAGTTCGACCTTCTGCTAATAAAGATTTGGAGTCTTGAAGACTGTTTCATGCACCTCCAACTGTAATGAGCCCCTGTGTTTGGTACAATATGAAGCATTTCTCAGGAATTGCATATAATGCTAAATGAGGAACCGGTGAAGTAATGAACCATTATAAGATTTATAAAAAAGTAATCATTTTGTGCATTAAATCATCTTTAGGTAAACAAGTTTTATAAATGAGTGCATTTAATTCTAGAGCTGTGGCGAAAAAATGCAATAAGTAAAATTAATGAGAAGACTAAAATATTGCAGATGCATTCACATTAGTAAATTTGTAATGTAATTAACAAATTTTTATTTGGATGTGATAAAATTATATAATTTATTCTTCAAAAGTTTTTAACTTAACTTTACTAATTTATAGGTCTACCTATATTTGGGGCACATCTGTGTGACTTTTGGTTTGGCATTCATCTTTTCATTGGCATTTGAGTTACCTTTCTTGAATCTGGAAAAGCTTGTCACAAAACGCTTAGACCAAAACAAAAGAAAAAGAAGAGCTTCTTTCACCCATTTCCATTTCAACTGGCAACATCCAGAACACCCTGAATTAAAAGATTCAGTTGTGCTCATGCGCAGAAGAACTGACAGGTTTTTAACATAAAATACCATTCCTACTTTCAACAGTATAAATTAACTGCTACTGGGTAGTAACCCACAGGTTTTCACTCATATTTCATCTTCAGGAGGTTACTTCTGAGCATTTTTTTTAATGCTGTCAAAATGAAAATTCCTTGCAGAGAAAAAATTTTAATTTTATTACTCAACATCTCCATGAATGAGTTTAAATGTACACTGAGCGGCAACTTAATTATGACTGCTGTCCCTCAATATCTCTGTTATTCACATTTTACCTGTAATTATAGCCTTGAATTTTGTTGGCACAATTGCTTTGAGAGGTTGGCAGATTGTTTTTGGCATCTGAGACCGAACTAGAAGAATAGAATTTTGCAATCGTGTGAAGCTGGATAGTAGAGGATTGAGATGATGGATGATTCTTTCAATTGTATCTCTCAAATGTCCAATAGGATAAAGATATGGGGATTGTATGACTATAAAAAAAAGCCTCCATATACTGATCTTTTATAATTACAGCAATATGGGAAAACACATTGTCTTGTTCAAAAAAGTACCCCTCGAGATAAGGATCAATCATTAGAATTGCAGATTGTACTTGGTTAGTAACAATGTTTAGATTATCTTTCTCTATCTTTACTTTATCCCACAAATACCTAATGGGATAGAGATTTTGGGATTGTAGGAGTCAATGCAATAAAAATAAAGCCTCCTTGTTCTTTATACCTATTTTTTATAATTACAGCAATATGGTAAGACACATTATCTTGTAACCCTTTGAGATAACGATAAATCATTAGTATTGCAGGTTGTACATGGTTAGTAATGATGTTTAGATATATCTTCCTCTACTAACACACCACTAAAATAAGTTTTTTAAGCATAATATACTACACCAATCGTTAGTTGTTTTCGTCTTATGGCCCTTGTCAATACTAGCAAGCCTATTTTAAGGTAAGAGGGGTGCGCTTCTTTTTGTTTTTCAATGGCGCCATCTATGGCCAAGAATTTGTCTTCTGCCACAGGCGTTCGTTACATCATGTTTTACAGGAAGGACACATTCAGATTGTAATTTTTGACCTGAACCAGAGCATGATCAATTCCTAATGCCCAGAAGTATTGATTTGTTACAAGAACTTGGAGGACCTGGTGATCCCAACAGATTTAGCTTGCACCAGTCACCATTTTGTACATGGGGAATCTTTGGCCGACGGGGATCAAACCCACAACCTCTTGGACATGGGCCCAACGCCAGGCAATTCCTGCCCACACCAATCTTTTAGCAGCAACATTAAGATGCAATAGTTCATTTGCATGAGAGGGTCAGGCTATTAAATATCATAATAAAGGGACGCTCAATGTAAAGTATTTAGAATCTTAGTTATCAGAGGGTTCAAGCCTTTTTCCAAATAATCTTTACAAAAAGTACAATTTGTTAATTGCCTTAATTGTAAAAGTATATTACGATGTATTTTGATGTGACTAGTTTTTCAAGGACTGTTTTCAAAAATACTTTTGAATTTATTCAATGGCAAGAATGAAAAAATATATGTTCATCATAGTAGATTTTATTGGAGATTTCTATGGTGGTAAACATTGCATTTATTATGTATTGGTGCAAAAATACAAAGATATGTTGGTAGTTAAGAAAGATAAGGTATTTTAAGATTTTTATCTACAGTAAATGATTTCAATAATTAAGATTATCATATATTTATTGCTTATTTGAAAAATATTTCTTTGAAAATTCTATTACCCATAAGAAGTTTTGAAGATATCATTACATCTATATAAATACTATGTAGTTTTTTGTTAATTGTATTATATTTAAATAGTTTGAGACACAAATTTTCACATGATCTAAGAATTGTAATTGTTTTTCAATTTATAACTACTCTTGTTTGTCTTGTTAAGATCTGTTTGGTAGAAAATGTTGAAGTTGTTGTATATTAAGTAAATTGTACCTCATACTTTAAAATATATATTTTATAAAGCAAAAAGAAGAAGAAAACAATTTTCTGTTTAACATAGGATTGAATTGGAGTGTTTGTCCAAATTAAATTTCTGTGATATAAATCTGTACTTTTTATTAAAAAAAGTTTACATTGCCATTTTCATTAACCTTTTGATTATATTCAAAAGATGATTTAATTTCATTATTGTAGGTCATCACACATCTTTGTTTGTATAGAAAAGTTCATCTATTATGTAAAATATTATTTTTTGTACATAAATAAAAACATTTCTTATTCAAAACAGTTTCATTTGTTTGAAGGGTTACAAGAATTTATACTTGCTTAATTTACAAAAAGCATATATGAACATACACTTTTTTTAGCATATATGAACATACTTTATTTGCAATCAGAAAATTAAATTTTAGTTAAACTTTGAAAGAAATAATTTCATAAATCATAACTTGCTGAGTTTCTTTCAGAGCTGTGGTGGTGGTAGTTGAAATTTTATTTTCAGAGAGCTTAACTCCATGTTATATTTGTTTAAAATTTTCACAATAGAAGAAAAAAAAATTTAAAAGTATAATTGAACAAAATATTGAAATTGTGCAAAACATTAGAAGCTTCTTCTTCATAAGCTCAACAGCCTTTCATAGGCCAAGGCTGACTCGCAGATTTTCCTCCATCTGGCCCTGTCCGGTGCAGCGGCCCGCCATCGGTTGACTCCCGATAGCTTGAGGTCCTTTTCAACGTCGTCTATCCATCTTGTAGGTGGTCGTCCCCTACGTCTCGTCCCTTCAATTTTGGAAAAAGTCACTTTTTTGGCAGGGACGGCATCAGAATTTCTGAAGAGGTGGCCCAGCCACCTAATACGTGATGCTTTAATAGTTCTCATAATGTCGGTCCCACCGAATTTGTCATATTTTTTGTAAATTTCGTGGTTGTAAAGAATTCTCCTTACGTTATTCTCTCGAAGAGATCCAAAGATTTTCCTCAAAATTTTTCTTTCAAAAATTAGCAGTTTTTTCTCCTCTGTTTTGTTTAGGGTTCAGCACTCACTTCCATACGTAACTATAGGCCTGATTAAAGTTTTGTAAATGTTTAACTTTGTCTTCACACTGATGAACTTGGATTTGAGTTGGTTTCTGAGGCCCTAGAAACTTCTGTTAGCCTTGAAAATTCTGTTATTTATTTCGATTTTCAGGTTGTTGTGGCTAGACATCAAGGTTCCTAAGTACTTGAACTGGTTAACGTTTCAAAAGATTAAGTCATTATCTCCAGAGGGGATCGATCAGGAGTTTTATTTGTTGCGATCAAAAACTTGGTTTTGTCTGCATTTATAACTAGTCCCATCTCCTTTGCCGCACTCTCAAGCGCTACAAAAGCGTCAATGACTGAGCGTTTTGTTCTTCCAACTATGTCAATATCATCAGCAAAAGCGAGTAGTTGGACAGTTCTTTGTAAGATTGTTCCATTTGTGTTGATACCAAAGTCTCTAATGGCCTTTTCCAAAGCTATGTTAAATAGCAGGCAAGAAAGGGAATCACCCTGTCTCTGGCCTTTTTCGGTGAAGAATGGTTCAGAGAGACTTGACGAGATTTTTATTCTGCACGAAACTCTTTTGAGTGTCATTCTTGTGAGGCTGATTAGCTTCTTTGGGATGTTAAACTCCAACATAGCCTCAAGTAGTTTTCCTCGGTTGATGCTGTCGTAGGCAGCTTTAAAGTCAATAAATAAGTGGTATGTGTTGATGTTATACTCTTTGGTTTTCTCCAAGATCTGCCTGATAGTATGCAATTGGTCAGTCGTTGTTTTTCCTTTCTGGAATCCGCATTGGTTATTTCCAATGATTCCCGAGGTGTAGGTCTCCAATCGCTTGCATAAAATAATAGAGAAGATCTTGTACGCAATATTTAGAAGGGTAATTCCCCTGTAGTTTTCACATTCGAGTTTATCACTTTTCTTGTATATAGGGCAAATAGATCCTTCATCCCACTCAACATTAGAAGCTAGATCAATCAATATATCACATGCACACTGATAAATATAAATATCTTAATAACAACAAGATTTGGTGAATATTCATGAAGTAGCAAACTACTACACGTGATACATATATTCATTTGCACATTTTTTAACTGAATTTTAACTTTAGCTAAACAAACTTGATTTTGGAACTTATTAAATCTAAATATAACTTAATAATTTATTATTTTAATAGTAATTCAATCAATAAATTCTAGGATCGAAAATTTTCAAATCTGATAAATTAAGTCTGAGATAAGTTATAATATTTGAGTTTTTTTTCTTCACATAATTATAAATATTGGTCTAAATAATTTTCATAATATCAAAAACCTCTTTTCTTCTTTAACTCTAAGCACATAACTTTTAACCCTTTGCACTCGAGAAGTGACTGTCAGTCACCACTGTCACCTGTAAATTACCCACCACTCTAATTGTGAAACTTTTTTCACCTTAATGTTTAGTTACCATTTCATTCAGTGATCTCTTTGTATTATAAGGTAAGTTTGTAAAAAAATCTTTCAAAATGTTAGTGATTGCATCCATTTTTTTAACAGCTGAAAGAACTTCGAGTGCAAAGGGTTAACTTAAGAACACGATAATGTGGAATCCTGGTTTCTTTGATGTTAGAGAAAGTTAAAAATGTCATTTTTTTGTTCCAAAATTAAGAGGGGACATATATCTTTTGAACTTGTACAAAACAACAAATATAAAATAATATTTTTTTTTTTTACAGCAATATCAAAATTTGTTACTTAAACATTCGAATTAAAAAATTGTTTTTTTATATTTTAGAAACCATTTAACCTATTTTGTTCAAATTTAAGAATCCTTTAAAGATTTTGAAGTTAAAAAGAATCTAAAAACACAACAAAAGTTTTGTTTCACAAAAAATTCAATGTTATTATACACGTCCGGAATTACTAATGAAAAAAAAAAGAAAAAAACAGAAGACATTCTTACTTTTAATTTTAACAGCGAGAATAGTTATGAACTTTTAACATTTATCTTTCTGTAAAATCTAAAGTTTGAATGAAATAATAATTTAAAAGTTTACCATAAATTAAAACAAATTACATTGTTTCTAATCCTTCACAGTATAGCCTCAGTTATATCAAATCCACAAGTCCAAACGCTCTGGCAAAGTCACGCATCAAAGTCAGTCGCAAAAGAATGTACTCCAAGGAAAAATTCCAGACAATCAAGGATGTGTTCGGGGAAGCAGGTTTCAATTTGCAAGAAGAAAAAAAAAATTATTGTTTAATTTTTATATCTCAAAAACTATTTAACAAATTGTATTCCAATTTAAAATTTTGTTAAGCGAGAGGATCTGAAAATATGAGAGAGTTCAGCCTCACTCACATAATAAAAATTAAAGGCAAATTGAATAATAACAATAGGTATTCATATTTTAAATTTCTCAGAAAGGAAGATTGTAAGGTATACCCAAGATGTCCTCAATTCTTCTCACAAATAAACTGGTTAGTTTGTTTTTCTTAATGAAATTAGTAAATTGTTTGTCTGTGAATCACAAATAATATCCTATTTTTCCATATGATAATAAAAATCTTGGAATAAATTGAACCATCAATCTTGATTTCATTTAAGAGACAAAAAACAAACTAATTAAAACAAATAGCTTGTAAAATGTTAGGCCATTAAATTAGTATAATTTTTATAAAATAGGTAACAGCTAGGGATGTTACAAATTAATGGCGATAATTGCTCTTTTGAAACACATTATAAAATATATTGCAAAATCAAGACTGAGATAAACCATTCACAAAATAATTAAAGTTCTTAAGTAATATTTGACTGATTAATTTTCTATTAATATTTAGTAACTCATGTTTTTCCTAAGTAATCTTAAATAACAAAGCTAAATAATAAAAAAAAAGGCCCAGAAAAAAGAAAACATTATAGGCCAAGACATATTTGTGCTAAAAAAATGTCTACCATCGACTAGTATAGACCAAACCCCACTAAAGATCAACTTACGTTTTTTTTCTTTCTGTATTATTGTACCAGTGTATGATAATGGCTTGTATTTTAAATCAATAATTTGTTTATTTTTCTAAAAGCAAACTAAACAATATCTTTCTCTATTTTATGAATTTATTTTTTACAGCAAGCGAGGGAAATCACTGATAAAACCAGTAGCTTTTTCCCTAAAGCCATTTATTTCTTTATTTTTCCTTTCAACTTTATTTTTTGTCCTAGTGCTATAAATTTCTTTTTTTAAAAAAATCGTAATTTAACTTTGGGTAGCATTTTAAAACATGGCTGGAAAGAAACCAGATCAAAAAATCAGATCATATTTATATTCCAAATTTTTTTTACTGTTTCTAGGGCAAGGCGCTTCTAAACAAGCAAATTATGTTCAATCAATCCCATTCTCTCATTGCAATGTTACATTATTACTTGATCATTTAGCAATAAATATAAAAAATAATGCTTTTAAAATTTATTTTATTTTTAACTGAAAATTATTGTTGCATTTTTAAGGAAATAAAAGAAATTTAATTTAAAAAAACAATTGGAAGAGAGATATTAATTGGCAGAATTTCCATTGAATTTTTTCTCAAAACTGATTTCAGTCCCCAGGACTGAAGAGTGGCATCCATTCAACATACTATCTTAATACAGTCAAACCCCGCTATAGTGAATACGGTTTATAGTGAACTCCCGGATATAGTGAACGAAATGTTCGGACCCGTGCCTTGCTATATTCGGATGTTATTTTTTGTGGATATAGTGAACCAAAAAAGTGAGGAAGTGGGATATAATGAACTTTTTTCTGTCTTCAACTGATTTTTTTGATAATAATTTTAAAATTTCTACTTCAAAAAAAATTACATATACCGATTTTCAAAACCATCTATGGAGGGGAATGTAGCGATAAGCATTTTTCTTGTTTGCTTCTTTTATCTCGCTTTCCCATCCCTAAACAAACAAAGCAGATGTTTCCAACCCAGGCAGACGATACCTCTGTAAGGTGTCAGTCAGATCAATATGCATTTTATGTCATGGGTAGGACACTAATATGTGTTGATAAGGCCTTCATTTCAACTCCTTTTTGCTCTCAGTTCAGTTTAAAAAATCCTGCAAACAAGTGTCTCAAATTTAACTATGGCGAGCAGTAAACGTAAAACGTTCTCCATTGATGATAAAATGGGCATAATCAGAAAAATTGAAAATGGATGCAATCAAGCTGATATTTGCAGGGAATATAAACTATCCAAATCTGCAGTTTGTAACATATAGAAAAATAGGCAATTAATAATTTCTGCTCATGAAAAAAATTTAGATGGCAGAAAAAAGTTGAGAAAAACAGATCACAAGGATGTTGAAGAAGCATTACTGAATGGGTTCACCAATCGAAGTATCTGGACAACACAAATGTCGATGAATTTGCTAAGCTATTTTATGAGACTACTTTTATGTGCTCGAATGGCAGGTTAGACAGATTTAAGAAGCGGAATAACATAAATTCAGGAAAAATTATCCGAGAGTCGGGAAGTTTTTCCATATCTGATGTTGAGGATTGCTCATCAGCTAAAGATTACTAATTTTTTTTTGTACGCAAGACAAAGAGTAATGGAAAATAATACATTTTTTGCTACTACATAATATTTTTCAGTCATTTATTTGAACAATGTGTAATAAAAGGGAGGAGTTTGGGAACCATTAGTTAAATTGTCTGCGTAACGGATATAGTGAACTCCCGGTTATAGTGAACAGAAATTTCGGTTCCTTGAAGGTTCACTATAGCGGGGTTTGACTGTATTCTATTCACAAATTTATTAATGAACCTAAGCTTTTAACCAACATTTTATAAGTTTAGCTAATTACATTAAACATTTTAAAAGAAGTCAGTGATTGCACAGGAATACTATTCTCATACGATTTCCGTATAAAAATATGCCAAGAGAAGAATAAAGATAACTGAAATTAATTTATATAAACAATTTTATTTGTCATAAAGAAATATTTCATGTTGACTAAATCAAAGATACACAAACATGCATACACTCAATCAAACATAATGTTACCAGATGATTGATATTTTTCTAATGGCAAGTCAATGACTAGTCAGTATATGAGCACCATGAAAGTATAGGAGGAGAATTGGTTAACAGCTACGACATATACAAAAGCAGACACACTAACATTTTTATGATGTACAATTTGATTACTATTTATCATTTGATTTCTTTTTTGTAAAAGATGTAAAATCATTTGCAAAGTAAGCATAAAAATTGATTATATAATACAGATATCTATATATATATTACACAATTTTATAGTAAAATTTAAATCGAGTCATAGCACATTTTCGGACTTAGTAAACAATTTTAAATACATATATATATATTCTTCATCAAGAGCTTATATAAATATACACTTCTGAAAGTCACATTTTATTAAAAGGATTAAAAAAATTGCTATCTGCTTGAGTATATGCAGCGCCAAATATTCATTCATTTTTTTTAAAATTTACATATTACACTAATGTTGTTAAAATAAAAGTACAAATGCATAACATTTTGGAAGAATTATTTTACATAAAATAGTTACTTTAAGATTTCTTAATTAGTAATAGTAATAACACAGCAACGTCTTAAAATAAACCAAATTAAAAACTTAAATATATTATGTATTTTAGGCCAACTAAAAAAAAAAATCATTAAATAATTTATACTGTATTTAATAAAAACAAATACAATACAAATGCAGAATTTTATGAGAAAAATATTTTTTGAAAACAGTAACTTTAATTTATCAATTAGTAATAAACTATCAATAGCACAAATAGGCATTATAGCTATAAGAAAATTTTAAAAATCCTTTGACAATTTTAAAACAATCAAATGTTTAAAAGGTTATTTAAATGTATATTTTTGATTAATGTGAAGAAAAAAAAATTCACAAACTCAAATTTCAAGCAATTACTTTACTTGCATGTAGAACTCACATACTTAGCTTGTAGACTATTAATCCCAAAAGAAAGCATAATCTTTAAAAATTTGATTTACATTTTACCAGCAACATTTTTTTTTATAATACAGTAGAATAACGACTTTCTGTCAGATGGGGAAAAAAAAAGTTGAAATAAATAAATATTATTCTAAAGGAATTACTTGTTCTGTGCATCCATGTGAACTAAAAACTTATTCTATTAGTTACAGGGATGAAAGTACCAGTTAGCAAAAAAAGCTGAATTCTACATAAAGGCAATCAAACATTATGAAATTAATAAATGTATGGAGCTTAAAAAGCTGAATTCAGAGTAAAAGCTGAAAACTTTCATGCCTGTAGTTAGTAAAAAAATTCAGCTCTTATTTCTTAGTTTTATTTGACATTTTCAATACAAACTTGCATGAGAGCTTAACTTTCAAGAGCTCAGTAACAAAAGTAGAAACAAGGAACATGTGAAAGGAAATAATAAAAAGTTATACTTAAAAAAAAAAAAATGTTGCTGGTTTAATACCATTTATTAAAACTAACTTAGATTTATCTCATCCTTTATTATCTAAAAAACAAACAAACAAAAAAAACAGATAAAATTTATTTCTGAAGCACATAATGATAAAATTCTTTCATTTAAATAAATTCATTCAATTTTCTGAACATAAAGCTATTCTTTCATTTATGTTTACAAAAACTCTCATTCACAGAAATGGACCAGCCATACAATGGCTACATAGACACGCCACACAATATATTTTCTGTATCTACATCGAGTAGGAAATAACAACTATATTGCTAGAATAATAAATGAATCTGCACTTTGGCACTTTAAATATACAGTCAAACTACACAGAGAAGTAAAAAATTTTTGTTTCACATTTTTGGAATAAAAAAATCTAATAAAAAGCAAAGCTCACTACTTTGGTGTTCAGTCATCCATTATTAGTATTTCTTTTATGTATAAAATGTTTTAAAAGTTCATAATTTACATGATACAATATAAAGAGCATTGTTTTGACTTTGAGAAAAAAGTTGACAATAAACTGCAATATTTAGAAGTAAAATATTGGTAAATAACTAATAATTTTAATTTTATTATATATCTTAAATATTGAAAGAAATGACTTGCATTTTGGTAATGTAAGGGAACGTAAATAGAGTATTGGCAACATAGTGTAGAACGTCAGAATTTGGGAGCAATGATGGGTTAATAAAAAACAGTTAATCTAGGGTTAGGGTTTGAATGCTGTAGGATTAAATGAAGCCTAAAAATTAGCTATCATATATGACAGACATATAGTGGGTTTAAGCAATCAGTGCACATTAAAACTTATTTTCTAATGATGCATCTGCACTAAACAAGAGCACTGTCATTCAACATATTGCCATCTGTAATCCAACAACTTCCTAACATTTGGAAAAGTTGCTAAAATTTGTTAGGCATTATATAGAAAGAATATAGTACAATTATTTTATACAATTGCATTCTTAAATGTTTTCGATCTTTGTTGTCAATACTTCAATTACAACCCTTGTAAAGACACAAAAGTATTTGCATAGTGAAATGTACAATGTACATTTCTTAATAATGGCAGCAAGGCTAAAAAACAAAGTTTTGGTTAATCCATACCACATATAAAAAACATCTATTGGCTATAATGGTTTAACAGTCTTAATCTTTGAAGATAAATTTCATCTGCACTGTTTCTGTTAAATAAGTCACTTAACTTGTATACTTTTGGAACTGTCAAAAATAGGAACAGGCATACAAAGCTTTTATCAACAAAGGTATATCCAAAACTATTACCATTGTTGTTTTATTTGTTTAGAAGATTGAAAAGAAATTAAATTTGTTTAGGCTGAATAGCAATTAATTTTGTTTTGTACATTGAATAGTATATTTAACCTCACAATTACGGTTAAGCTCACACAAACCTGACTTAATTTCAAATTAAATTGATTACTGATTTCATTAATTTATAATAAATATTTTTTTTTCCTTTACTAAAATATTTTTTATTTAATTGACTTTAAGGCGAGTAATTAAAGTAATTTATTTCTTTTCAAATAAGGAAGGATTTAGTATAACAAATATTTAATTTTTATAGGAGACATAAAATCTTTGCTTATATGAAAGTGAATATATTTTTATTAAATAGGACTAATAACATAACGCAAGAAAACAAATATCAAGGGACAAAAATAGGGGAATGAATACTATGTGAAGAATTAGAAGCAAATTTTTACTAGCATTTCTGAGGCTTACAGTAATAAGGTATTACTTTTAAAAAGCAATTATATATTATATAATTATTAATAAACCTAAAATGAAAAATTTAGCGGAAAAATAGAAGGGAAAATATTTAGAGATAAAACATTTTTAAGCTAGTTAATAAAATGTCTAAACAGATATATAAAGATATCTGTAGAAAATTAAATACATCGTACAAAATTAAAGTATTAAAACAAATACATATAAAATGAACTCAAAGTTAAAAAAGACATTTTAAAAGGCTAAAGCAACTTAAAATAGCTCATTTATCAGATATATTTCATTGTAGAATCCAAATTCATCCAAAAGCTGTAGTGCTGTTATATATATATATATATATATATATATATATATATATATATATATATATATATATATATATATATATATATATATATATATATATATATATATATATATATATGTATATATATATATATATTTTTAACTGTCATTGGTTCCAAATGCTTCTTTATAAATACCACACTTCTGTAGAAATTTTGCCACTTCTCCCTGGATTAAAACTCTTCATTACAAAACAAAAACAGTACAATGGTCAAATAATTATAGTTTTGACATAGGGATAAACATTTCTTTTAAAAGTTGATTGTAAATAAAATAGCTGCTGGTCAAATAAAAAACTTAATAATTTAATGTTGAGTGTTCAACAAAGTTGAAACGTCTTTATGGAAATCTATAAGCGTTTAAGTGAACAGATTAAACGGTTACTCAATTGTGTACTGTTTTTAACATCTTGAGGGAAATGAATTGAGTCAATTTTAAAAATGGAAAAAAAAAAAAAAAATGCTCATTGCAGTTTTTAAAAATATTAAATTACTTATTCTTTAATATTTTATGACTGAGCTTTTTAATAAAAGTGAATGCATTTATTTTAGATTTACCATGCTAAAGACACAATAAACCATAAAAATAACATACTGCTATAAATTTTAATAGCCCAACAAATAACAATGCTATAAAAAATTTTATAGAAAAAAAAAATTATGTAATTGTAAAATAGTTTATTTAAAAAATTTTCTTGATTTGGAAACAAATGGGAAAAGAATGGAAAAATTAAGAAGTTTATTTCCCAGTTGATTCTTTTTTGATTGAAATTTTATAAATATTGTTTAGATAGGAAAGAATAAATATACTAGAATGCAAAAATGAAAACATACATTCCTAAAGAAATTATCACAATTTCAGAACACAATAAACAACACAAAACAATACTAATAATTGATTTAACACACATAATTACATATTCACATAATATATACAAAATTAAAAAATGGTTAGAAAATATCAAGGATATTAGGGATATAAATTCAATCATTAAAAAAATTATAATACTACAGTCTCCATCATCTATAAAGAATTTATTTTCACATAAAATGAAAGATGGTCTATAAAGTTTCATTAACTTACAAATAAAAAAAAATCTAGCTACTAATAATAATTTTAATAATAATCTAGCTAAAAAATAAATTTTGTTGAATTTTTTGGCATGGAAATATTTGTTCCCCTTTCTCTATCAAAAACGATGTAATATATTTTTTTTTGTATAGTTGAAAAAACTTGTATTTATATTAAACTTGCATTATTTAAATTTATTTTTTGCTAAAACCTATGCATAGATAAATAAAGATTCAGTCCATTTCATAAATTATAAATGCACTTAAAATAAATTAATACAAGTTTTAAATAAAATTCTTGGTATAAATTGTAAACTGATTCTCACTTTACAAAAAGAGGACCATATTTTTTTAAAACAAACTATCGATATAGTTCAGATTCTAAGAATACAGATCATATTTATAAAATATGATAAATCAATAATACTAAAGAGAATAAAAATGAGGTACGTCAGTCTGTTTAAAATGAAGAGCTTTATCATCGCAAACTAAAGTCATTTTGGGATTGGTATAAAAAAAAGGCACACAAGTGCCGTTCAGTTATTATTTTTCTTTCTTAAGCTTGAAATATTATAACGACTAGACAGTTTTCAAGTCGTTTTGACTCCTACCCACTAGATGTGCAGTAGGATAACCACAGAACAAAGATAGTACTGTACAAAAAATGTTTCATCGCTGTACAACATTAACAAGATCACGCACAGTATTTTGAAGGTCGGACAACAACTTCGCACTATCACTACTATTGTTACTATTGCAAGTCCTCAGCTGTTCGCCTTGGTTTTCTAGACGAGAGAGGAGTTCACGAAAACGAAACCGACCATGCGGAGGGATATATTCTGCATAGTTGGAACAGGATGAGCGAAAAAGTTGAACTTTATCAGTCAATTGAATAATGCTCATGCTACTTATGCTTGAGGCATTTCTAAGACCTACTATACTATTTTCTAAAGCATTGGAAATATCTATTATTGAAGCTTTGGTATTTGCAAGTTCCGATTTAGAGTCACTGTCATTTTCATTCTTTTCCAATAGCTTATCTTTATTGGTTTGTTCTAAACTAGATTGGGAAGTGGGGCTGTCTAAGCTTTTTGGGGTGTTTCTAGGAAACAATTGTGGTTTAAGAGCAGGTTTGGTAGGTTTAGTTACAGGTGCGACTGATGCCACGGGACGAACACCTTTCACTGGAGGTTTTTGGGGTACTTGAGGCTTTGAGACAGACACTGCTATTGCAGCATCGTTGACACTTTCCTGAGATTCACACCTCACTGACTGTGCAGCGTCATCTTTTTTGGTATCAGTGCTGCCATCTTTGTTCTGATTAATGTTAGATTTATTTTGCAATGGTGGAGATCCTTTCCATGTTAGTAAATTGTTTCTAGAGCCTTTTTCAGCCTCACCGGTATCAGATTGAGCACTACCAATAATTTTCTGATCTTTCGAATCTGGCAGTTCAAAGCTTCTTTTCATTCTAGATTCCAGCTGTTGAGCCATAATCTTTGGACAGACTTTTTTGAGTGTATCATTTGGTTTATCAACACTGTGACTATCTGCATCTTTTTCCCAGAGCTTCTTTAAACTGCTGATGCTCCCAGAACTGTGCCTTTTGCTCTCATCGTCTTCAACAAGATTGGTCTTATCTGGGTTAGTGATCTCCGTTATTTCATGCCGAGTATCACCATCAGATAGCACACTAGTGCGTTGAACAGGTGGAGCTATGCTATCTTTAAATTTATCTTCTTCTAGTGAAGCACACATGCGGTCTAAAACAGGTTTCGAATAGATAATACGCTTTTTATCCTGTTCGGGTGCATGATTCAACAAATTACTGGTGGTTTCCGAATTATCACATTGAGAATTGTTGCTAATAATTTTGTCAGTTTTTGATATAGGCTTAGGAATTTGTTCTGCAGCAGGAATTTTTTTAACAGTTTTATCAGGATTCCCTTGAAGAGTATTACTGGCAATAGATTCAGTTTCTGCAGCTTTTTTGCGTGCCTTCATCTTCAAGCTTTCAAATAGTTCGGTTACTAATTGAGCAGCAGGATTAGCAGGTGGCGCCGGAGCGGGTGTCGACTTATACCGAGAATTAGAAACGGGTTTCAGATTCTGTCTGAATGTTGAGGCATTTGACACAAATGCGGAATTTTCATTGGAGATGTCCTTAGAATTCGACGTAGGGAAGGAGGAAAATTCGCCAGTTACTTTGGGTTCTTTAAATTGCTGAGGGCTGTTTGCATTGGATCCTAATGAGGAAGCGTTTGGGCTCTGGGCATGATCAGATGCAGAATTGGACATAGGAGACTTTTCAGTATTTCTACCGAGATGTTCATCCATAGAACCACTTTTTACAATACTATTTTTTGGTGGACTAGGTGGTCTATCTTTCGGACGTTTCTTTAGTGTGCGCCTTACAAGACCACATCCAAAAGGTGGTGGTGACTGGTTATAAGCGAGTCTTTCATCTTCCACAGAATCTCTATGCTTCAGATTTACACCAAAGAGAGACCCATTTTCCCTCACATTTTCATGGTTATCTTTACTATCCTCTATTTTGTTCATCTTTTGCAAATAACGATCAGTCTTTTTATTGCGGGGCAGACGGGGAGAGGGAACGGGTTTAATTGCCAAGTGATGAGTTTCAGGAATTGAGCCCGTTTCGAACACCTCGCTAGATTTTGTGTGAGTTAAATCTGACTTCTGTCTTTGCAATACACCATGGTTGAAATACCTAGATATATCAGAATTCTGGGGTATATTGGCATGGGTTGCAGTAAATGTGTCACAAGCTATACGACTGACTAATTCCCCAGTTTGAGAATACATTAAATCAGAGTTAACTTCTTTAAGTACATCGAGTTCCGATTCAAGAACGGGTTCTGGTTGAGAACCTGCGTGCAATCCATGTTGGCGTAGAGATTCTAAATAAGCCCCTATCCTAGCTCCTTTGGGTAGAGTTCCATATCGATTTATTGCCCTTTTCACATTTTGAACTTCTAAAGCTGCTATTTGAACTTTTTTAGGTTGCGATTTGTTATTTATTTGTGCATTGTCTTTCATTCTTTGCTGGATGTTAGGAGGGTAAGTTCTGGTCTTTTTAAGTTTTTGTTGGGAAAGTGCCTGAGCTGTATTCGGAACACTTAAAGCCGAGGTAGCCGTGTGACTTTCGGAATCTTCTGTGTCAGGAGTTCTCTCTTGGATATCACTTTCTGTTTCCCCAGCACTGCTATTTAAATCTTGCAATTCTTTATTTATGTTTTCAAACACTCTTTCTAAGCCATTAACAGCTTCTTTTGAGCCTTCAGATCCATCCTCTCCCATTTTATCTTGGTATGTGCTATCTCGGAAGGAACTTGTTCTTTTAGGAGGAACAGGTGCAGTTTTGCTTCGGGGACCAGATCTACGTAATTGAACTATTGTTGACTTAGCAACAACAGGTTTTGATTGCACATTAGAGCGTCCTATTGAATAAGAAAGAAATGCAATTTAATATGCAGACAATGTTTTAAGTTAAAATACAATATATAATTTTCAAAAGCAGCATTAAAAGAATGATTAATTATGAATTAAAGGAATGAATAAAAACTGTTAACCAACAAAAAATATTTTAATTTCAATGACTTTAAAATTTTAAAACAAAATTAATATTATTAACTAATTATAATTTAAAACGGATTTTTTTGTTGTTGATATAATACACACACATATAATATTTTATATAATACATCATACAGTAAACAGGATTAATTTCATAGTAGCAAAAAAAAAAAAAAAAGACAAATAAAGAAAGGTGGGGAGATAGACTGTATTCAGGGATGAGAGTAGTCAGAAAGTGAAAAAGAGGAAATCCAAGAATATATATATATATATATATATAAAAACAAAAATTTGTCAAAAAAAGTGCGATTTTTAAATTTGTAAACCTTGTGATTATAAATCCCGATATGAGGCTTTTAAATCACGTGAATAAGAACCTCTACATCGAATTTAAAAAATGCGAACATACAAATCATGATGCGTAATTTTTAGATCAAGATGCATAATTTTAAAATCGCGAGATATTACAACGGCAAAAACGAATCACGACATTGGATTTTAAGCTCGCGTAGCTACATAGAGTTTTAAAAGCTCGTAAATACAAATCGCGATATTGGTTTTTTAAATCTCGTAAATAAGAATCGCAATGTACAATGTTTAAATGGCCTGAATAAGAATCGCAACGTTCAACTTTTAAATCAGGTAAATACGAAAATCGATGATTGATATTAAAATCGCGTGAATAAAAATCGACATATTTGCAGAGTCTGGACTTGGGATTTCTAAAAGGCTTGTTTGAATTGTTTTTTGTTTACACAATAAATAAAAATTTACAAGATTAATTGAATGAGCAAATAAATATTTTCACCGCAAATTCACCTCTATTTTTCCCCCCGCTTTTTTTTGTTCGCTTTCACTCCAGAATACAAGAAGCAACGACGTCTAAATTACGAAAATACGAGCTATCCCGCTGATGGATAAAAAATACGGAAAATCTTATTTTCTGTGCGTGAAATCGGAGAAAATAGCTAATATAAGTAAACATGCGAAAGGGTTAGCAGCTAGGACGTAGTTTGAATTTTCTGTTTTTCGTCGAAAATCGTAAACAAATATAATTATTTGACTTCAACGACTGAATTTTTAAAAAAAAAAAAAAAAAACGGGATATTTATAAATAAATAAAAAAAACGAAACTTTTAGAGAATCTGAGTTTTTGATAAAACGGCTGAAGTTCGAGAGACAAAAGCGAAAAAAATCTCTTCCCTGTATAAAGGTCAACCAGTTTTATCCCAAGGAAATGATTTTTAGAAAAACTTCAGATGGAGGAATGAGGACTTCAATAATTTTGATCCGCGGAAAATTAAATTCCTCATAAAATATTTTAACTTGTGCAAATAACAATTTCAGCGGAAATTAGCGGAAAAATCTGAGAAAAAGTGGAAATCCGCGGAAGAATCTCATCCCTGTGTATTGTAAATAATGTATGCTCCAGAAAAAGACTTTCAATGCCCGAAGAGAGTGCCACAATGTTATTTAAATCATTTATAAACTAATAATTTTTTCAGTTCATTTCAACAATAGCAGTAGTAGAGAAGTGAGGTGAAAATAAAAGTTAAAAAAGAAAAAACAGCATCAGGATTTGATAAAGTGACTAGATTCAAATTCATTTTCCTTGCAGAAAATTCAAGAGATACATTTATAAACAATCAAGCAGTCGATCATAAATGAAACTAAAAAGTTAATATCCCTCAAAAAGATTTATCAGAAAATGTAATTCTCATATAAAGAAATATCTAAAAAGTTTACCTTGTTCAACTTCTTCAGATGCTAGAGCTTGAATATTACCACTACTTCCATCATGCTTCTTAAAATTTGAAGGTGGGGCTTGTTGTTCTAACTGTTTTTCAACCTCTGAAAAAAAATTGAAAGCATTTTTTTTAATTATTCCCTTAATTCAATTAACTTTATACAAGATGTCCTCTTAATTTCAGAACTAAACTTCTCCCGGCTAAACTGACATAATTCCAGACCATATTTGTGCTATAAACAATATTTCATCAAATATATTTTTTATTCAATCTCTGATAATGAACTATCTCTTAATAGAAATGTATTAAAAGGACTGAAATTTCTTTTGGCGAATGTTACACTTCCATACAAATTATGGATAGAAGAAAATTTGTGCAACATTCATAAAAATTTTATAGTTTTCACTATCTTACTTGTGATTAAGTACGTTAAAAGCAAGTTAAAAACAATGATTGTGTTGTAAATAGTATATTAGAACTGAAAATATGGTTATAAGTATATCAATTTTTCAAGTTTTAGTTAAAAATGTACCATTCCTTGACAATATCCTAACTTCTTTCCTAAAATTAAATTCCTTGAAAATTCCAGGTTCTCACAGGTTTCCCTGATCTCTTAGGAACCCTCAATTTAAAAGTAAAATTATGAATCCATTTAAAATAGAAAAAGTAACAAGGGATCAAAAAGCAGTACCTTCAGTTATACTTGAGTTCTGGAACATTGTTTCTAGTGTAAGGTGAATTTCTTTGAATGTGGGCCTTTCTGATGGTTCCCAATGCCAGCCTAAAAAAAAAAAAACATTTTTGATTGTTTGTACAATTACAAATCCTGTTACATCATTTTAATAATTAATATAAAAATTTTATTTAACAATAAGTAATTCTTTCTTAAAATTATTAAAAATATCCAACATAACTTACATTGTCGCATCAGCTCGTAAACCCTTGGAGGACATCCAGGAGGACATTCCATCCTATAACCGGATTCTAACATGTGGTATACATCTGTTAAGTCCACACCGGGATATGGAGACATTCCATAAGTGGCAATTTCCCACAGGAGAATGCCAAATGCTGTAAATAAATAAAACCATAGTGAAAAAGTTAGTTTATTATTGCGTTTAGTTTATTTTTGCTGAACTCTTTTGGGAGCAATATTGAACTCGTTTAAGAAAGATAAATCAAGCAATTTAATTTTAATTATTAAACATATGCCTAATTTTTTTTATTTTTAAATCTGCTTAAAACTGCAAAATGGCCATTTTCTATAAAAATACCATAGAACTTGCAGGGCTAGGCAAAGACAATAATTACGTATAGCACATTTGCATGTGCAATTATTTATTTTAATTAAAATTTATTTATTTTAATTAATGTATGTGCAATTATTTATTTTAATTATATATTTTAATTAAATAGAAATTTCAGATTTGATTCACTTTAACTAAACTTGGCGGTAACAACTTAGATGCAGACCCAATCACCTATTAGATATGTTATACTACTTTAACTGTATTTTCATGTCACAAAAAGAGAGTATCAGAAAAATAGGACAATGAGTAAACATTGAAACTTAACAAGGTTGATGATGAATTTCTTTTTAAAGAAATTTTTTTTTTCTTCCTAGAATCACAATTTCAGAGTCATGATTCTAAAAATCAAATGAAAATAATAACTGTACCTTTTTTTGAAAATTCTTGAAAAAATTGAGGAAAAACATGTGTTATAATATAGAATGAAAAGCATTGGTTTAAACCAAGATTGACAAAATTTTAGCATGCGTCTGTTTTTAGCGCCCTTAACTATGGTTGAAAACATAAAGTTAAAAACCTGTAAAATTGCATTTATGTATTGCTATAAATAATATAATTCATATTTTAAATGACACATTGCAGGTAGTACTTGAACTCAAATATTGAATACTTTTCTAACATAATTTAATACTAGCTAAACATATAATAAAATTTTATTACACATTATATTTTAAATATAGATCACTATGTATACCTAAAAATTTATATCTGCAGATAGTAGCCTGTGGCCAGTAGACTCTAGTAACTTAGTAGTCACTTTTCCTCAAGCCTAATGGATAGGTGACCGATATCGATAGGTCATTTAATGGCTACTTTTTACAAAATTTCTTTCTGTTTGGATAAAATTATATTAAAAAAAAAAATTCATATTTGGAATAATTTATGGCTATAAAACGTTAATGAGACAATAAAAATAATATAAATATGTGACAAAATTTAGTTAAACATACTGACTTTAAAGAATATTATTTAAAAATAAATATTTGGGGTGGCAAAACACATTTAACGTATATGTTACAATTTTGAAATAGATGAATTGTTAAAGAACTCTCCTTTCATATGAATCTTTTTATTACAAGTTGATTGATTCTGAAGGATCGAAATTTTGAATGGAAACAAACATTTTAATGAAAATTCTGTTTTCGAGTTTTTCAGCATTGATGTACATTAATCTTTAAATGGTTTAATTCGCCACTTTTTTTGTTGACTTGCCACGTGGCGAGAGCTTATTTTCAGGTCTACCACTATATGCTAATAAAAAATTAGAAAAAAAAATATTGGATCTATAACGGTCAAGTTGTTTTAAACATTGCTATATTGTTGTTGAAAACAAACTTTTAGTAGATAAAGAACTCAGTCATTCATTAAATAAAAAGTCAAGGTATCACCCATCATTTCTTTAAGTCAAGGTATTACTAATTTTTAAATTTAAATTCTTAGAAATGCTATTTCCTCAGAAGTTAAGGTCTTGAAAGATCTAAGACAATCTTGACAGATCACGTGATCTAACATGCATTAAAATTATTAACATATTAAACTGAAACAATACGTCATAAATTTTTCAGCAATATTTTAAGATATCAACAAGTTAGCACACAAGTTTTCAGGATATTTGTATAAAAAAAAAGAAACATAAAAATTATTGTAAAAAGTCATCACATGTTTAAGAATGTTAAAACAAGAAAGAGAGCTTTATTATATTCAAAAAATAATAACATAATTTTGCCACAAAAATATATATAAAAACAGTATTACGTTATCACTATTAAAATGCATTTAAAAATGCTATTTTTTTGCTCCATATTAAAATAAGAATTTATACTAATTGGAAAATTTAAATTATAGAGTAATCTTAATAAGCATAAAAAAAACTATTAGGAATATCATACCCCACACGTCAGACTTCGTAGAAAATTTATTATAAGCTAAACCTTCAGGAGCGGTCCATTTAATAGGAAATTTTGCACCAGCATGTGCAGTGTATGTGTCATCACGCATTAATCTTGCTAAACCAAAGTCAGCAACTTTCACTAAGTGATTTTCTCCAACCAAGCAGTTTCTGGCAGCCAAGTCCCTAGAAAAAACAATAAAGGGAATATTATTTTTTGTAATTAGTATTTTTTGAAGTACTTTGGGATTATCCTGTCGACCTATCAATGCTCGTGAAATGCGCAAATCCTATGGCGCCATCATAATGAAAAGCAATTTCCAAAATAAACATTCTAAACAAATTAAATTTATCAAATAATGATAAAATAATAATAACAAAAAAAATGCAAGTGTAAAAATATATAATAAAAAAGTGTAATAAAAAGAATCAAAACAAAGTAAAAACCTCTATTTTTTTTTAATTTTAATAATTACACATTGAATTATTCTTGAATCCAATCATATACATTATTATAAATCATTTTGACGGCCAAAAATCCTTGATAGCTTTTAAAGTACTGAGGTATTTCTTGTTTCGTCGAACTCCATTATCATAAACACGATAAAATTTGCGGTTATTGCCACAGAAGCTATCGTTTGTCGATAATATCGGGTTTGGCGAAAATGGTTGACGAGATAATCCAAAGTACCTTTTTTGATTATTGTTCAAGATTAAAGATATAAAACTAGAAGTGTTTCATTATTATAGAACAAAGTAATTATATATAACTTATTACACATTTTATGATATATTTATATTATACATTTAACGATATTATTATATTTAGTTTTATAATTATTTAAAGATGCAGCAATTAAGTTTTATTTACATTTACTAATCATTGTAAATTTAATGTTAAACTGTAAACTGTCAATGTATGCAATTAAAAAAATGAATCAATATTTAAAAATATTAAGCAATATTAAGAATTACACTGCTAAATTATCGATTTGGAAAGTTTTTATAATAATTCAAAATTTAAGAACAGTTTAAAAACAAATTTTGGGATGAAGTTACAACAGCAACAGAGAAAAATGATTAAGTATACATTAAGATTAAGTATACAAACAAAATAAAAACTAAATCTATTTGTGTAAATAAACAAGCTGCAATAGAAAGTTTTGAGATCATTGAATTGAAATAATTTTTTTATTTTGACGTAACAATCAATTTATAGTCAAGATATAAAAATGAATGAAGAGCAATTGTGTGAGTTGGTGAGCTTCTTACTGTTAACATAAAAAGATATAATTAGAACAAGAAAAAAAAACTAAGTACAAAGTGTTTAAAAAAATATCCAGAATTGGTTTTAGTTATTAAAATAAACATAAGAGGTTTAGATGATTAAGTTTCTATTGTGACTATTTTTAACATGGTACTATTACAAATTCAACTAATAAAAATACTATACAGATGCTATATAATTGAAATATATTACCTGTGAATGAAGCTGTGTGATTCTAAATAAGACATAGCAGATGCAATTTGAGTGGCCATATACATGAGGACTACTGCATTTATTTCGTCTCTATTGGCATTTCTTAAGTAATCTAATAAATTACCACAAGGCATGAATTCTGTTATTATGTAAAATGGAGGCTCTCGTGTACAAACACCTAAAGAAAAAAGAAATATTAATTGTAAAGATTATGGAATATTTTTTACATCTTTTGATAGCTTTATAATTAAATTAAATATATATAAAGATATTATACATGATTAAATGTGCATTAACCCGTCTGATCATCCCACGATATCCACAGGCAACTCAAATGTTGCAAAATCTGCTCATCCCACGATTTTTGCTGGAATGTGTTTCTGTTCCTTGATTGAGGAGCACATTTTGCCTTTTCCCCATAACCTCGTCTTTTCACCGTATTATACTACATAACAGAATTAGCATAACCATGTAACTGAAACATTTTTGTGGTAAAAAATAAAGAGCTACAAATAGATTTTTGTTTTCAATTTAGTCACGACAGTGAATTAATGAGTTTTACATTAGTATAGAAATAAAAAGTTAAATGTTACATTGATTGTTAAGAAAAGAATAAAATATTTATATTAGCTTTTAATAAAATGTAATAAAAATGAAATAATTGGATTAAGAATTATTAAAAAAAAATAATAAATTTAAGAAATTTCAAAGTTAGGAAATATGTAATGCCTATTGTAGCATCACAATTGTGCTTTACACTTTTTTCTTGAACTTCTATGAAATTTCAAGATACTATATTAACTTTAATATTATTGTGCCGACGAAAAAATGGTGTTCACTTTACAGTAAAAATAAATACATCTTAATTAAATAATACTTGAATCTCAAATTTTGACAGCTTTCAGAAGTTGGTACAACTCAGTCTTATACATTTGTATTAGGTTGATAATAATGTATTATCGATTTATGTTGATATAAAATTATCATTATTTTAGAAAGTCCTATAAAATATCTAAAAATAGAAAGTATTATAAATTATCTAAAAATAATAATAGAGCTTAAGATATCTCAAAAGTATGTTACTTAAAGTTTATTTAATGCTTTATAGAAATTTAAATTAACAAAAATATTTTTTTTTCTTCTTAATATCACCTCAAAATTTAATCTAGGAATTAAAAAATAATAATAATTCAATTATGCTTGATAATATTTAGTAGACGAAAAAGTCACAATTAGCCAGGGTTGTTACAAGGTTTTTAAGAGAAGTTTTTCTGAAAATTTTAAATAATAACAGTTTTAAAAAGAACTTTAGGCAGAAAGCTATTTTTTACATCATGCATTTTATAATTAATTTATAACAGAAAGCAAAATAAATGTTAATTCCAAAAAAAATAATAATAATTGTAATAAAACAAAAGAATTAGGCAGAATCAAACTAAGAGTCAATAACAAAAAAAGCAATTTATAGAGATACAAAAATATTTTTAAGAAATTACTATTAAAAAGGCCTTCTTTTGAATTAAAATGGTCAAAATTGATTACAATACTTTTTTAATTGATTTATTACACTTGAAGCATTATAAATAATCATGTAATTTAAAAGCTATGAAACCAAAAATATTCATTTTTTAAAAGGAGCATTTTTGTTTCCAGATTGTATAGTTTCTGTTTTGGTTTGCATCCCTAACTATTACAAATATTCATGAAAAAGAAAAAAAATAATGCATAATAAAATATTCTCTTAAAAAGGAATTCAAATAATTTGCTTGATTTAATCCCTTTACAATTTTTTTACAATATTCATATTGTAGCATTTAAAAATAAAAAAAATATTCACTTTTACAAACAGACAATTAAATGCAGAAACTTGAGCATAGATAAAAAATAAATCAAACTTTATTATTGAACTGAATAATATACATACCTAGTAGTTGCACTAAATTCGGATGTTTCATTTCTTTCATGATAGCTGCTTCTTCTAAGAAATCTTTTAGGGCCATTGTGTCTTCCTATAAAAAAATTTAAAAAAAGAAATGTCAATGATTAATTCAGTTTTAAGACTATAAAGTTGAAAAATAAGCAGAATGCATCAAAGATCTTATTACAATCTAGACATTGCCTTTTATCCACCACTCACCAATTCACATTTGATGAAAAATTGTTATCTTAAGGTTATTTTATTTGAAAATTCCAAAACTAATTAAAAGTTTTGAACATTTTGGTACTTTTTAGTAATATTGTGGAAGAAATAGTTTTTAATATAAATTTCGTCAGCATCTTTTCCACCACTTGAGAACTTATTTATAAATCACATTTTCGGCCTCATAACACATCAATGAGTTTGAGCAAATCAGTTGATCTAGTTTTTTTTGGTGTGTTTAATTTAGTTGAAATTAATACACTATTCCCCATGAACATTGCACAAATTACATGATTGAAATAATGCTTTTATAACATTATCACTAACTAAAAATATATCTTAAAAAAACTGTGAATAAAAAATAAACTCATTTATAGCAAAGAGATATTAATTAAAATGAGTAAATAACAGAGACAACAAATTAAAAATAAAATTTTGTCATGAATCAAATTTATTTCATGCTAAGAAATACTCAAAAATGGCTGATATAACCAATGCAAATAAAGAGTACTAATAAAATGGATTTAATTAAATAAATGAATTTATTTAATGAAATGGATTTATTTAATTAAATAATGATATATAATAAAATTATATATCATTAATTAATTTGTCTAACATTCAGAAATGTTACACAAATAGAAAAAAAATATTGAAAAAACAAAGTTACATGAAATTGATAGATTATTTTAACAAACATGCCACAATAGTTATGGGGAAAAAAATAGAACTTTACATTTATAAAAATTTTTATGTTACGGGTCATATTTCAGAAGATTTCAAGAAAATTCTACATATAAATTGATCTCCATTTTCACTGAAATTAAGAGAAACGAAAAATAGATTCGTACATCAGAAAATCATAAATTTTTCAAATTGTCATTTTCGAGACATTTGGTAGACATGGCAGTTTATTCAAATAAATTTACTGAACTAATTGCAAATCTCAGTAAAAATTTTCCTGGGTAGATACAGTTGTTAACAAAGAATCAAAGTTTGATACAAAGTGATCTAACAAAAAACTTCTAACAGATTTAAAGATGAGAACAATAAGTAAGTTTACCTTTAGCGTTTTAACAGCAACAGTAACATTGTATCGTTTCCAAATTGCTTCATAGACATCTCCATACTGTCCTCCACCCAATTTGTGTTTCATTACAATATCAGTTCGATCGATTTCCCATTCATCAGGCTCAGGACTCAATGCAAACACTGTAGGTTTGTTTCTTTTAGGTGCAGGGTAAAGCAACAAAGTTATTAAACCATCTGCATGCATAGAGTGGTGATGGACGAGCTCTGCTAAAGTGTTAAATCTGCATTCGGATGTCACAAAAACCTGTAAATCATAAGACCAACTATGAGGACCCACTAATTTTAAAAAATTAGTTAATCAATGAAATTAACAACATTTTAGCAATGAATATAGCAACCAATTAATATTGTATGTTGTTGAAAGAGTATTACACATAAAGAACCTGTAACACATACAACGATTACATATCAATTTTGTAAAATTTAGTTTTTTAAATAACAAAAATATAGGAAAAGATACAAATATGAATTAAAATATGTTTTCGAAACATCATTATATGGATTTAAATAATATAACAATGGTATAATAAAAAAAAAAAAAACAATTTTAAAAGCTTCTTAAGCTTTAACTTTAAGAAAAGAAGTATATAGTTTTAAAAGTATGATAAAAAAATAACATTTGGAAGATTAAAAAAAGAAAAAATATATAGAAAATTAAAAAAAAGAAGAAAAAAAAAAGAAAGAAAAATAAAGGCTAGAGTAAAATTAGCAATCATATAAGCATGAATGATTTACTTCATATTTAACTATTTAACAAAGTCAAATAAAAGGAATAAATAAAAAAATTGGTTAATCATTTAATTAATATATTTACATTCAACAAATATTTTAGTAAAAATGCTTTTTCTCCCTCGCAATTTTGCATAATTTTAGATTGTGAAAATTTTGTATTATGCTCTTAAATTTTAAGAAGTATAAGTACATTTCAACCTTTTCAAATAATTGGATATTTTCCGACAGAAATTTTTATGAACTTTTCAGATGACTTTTTTTATAACAATTAATTTATTAAGAATTATTTTTTACTAACTATTTTACTAACAAAACTATTTTTTAAGAATGTTGAGCATTACCTTACTGTCTGTATCTTCACTTATCCGATAATGGTAGACTCTCCCTTCATAACGCAAAGAAATAGACCTCTGACCAGGGCTGCTTTCACTTTCTCTAACAAGAAAGCTGCCATTAATGCCACTACTCAATAGGTACTCAGCTGCATTACGAGAGATGGGCCCATGATACCAAGAATGCTTTTCTAAGCTGTTCACGGGAGTGATGTAATTGCTTGGCACCCAGCCCACCTGACAAGTTCTCGATTGAGCTTCACACCATTCACCAGTTCGGTTGTAGGAAAGGACCCTCACTTGTTCACCTGAAACATGCAGTTAGATTAAATATTGCACAAATTTTAAAATTAAAAGCCAGAACATTTTTAGCGTGTACGAAAAACACTAATCAAATAAAACAGAAGTTGAAGATAAGAATAATATACCCAAAATATCAAAAACCAAACTTTTGAGCTGAAAAAGATTTATAAGGTAATTATTTTCAATTTCAGAAAAAAAATTTGTTTTCTTTATTTTAAAATTTAAAATGATTTAACCCCTTAACAATCGGTTAATTTCCATGAAAGCGATTTTTTTTATTTTTATCCCTGATTAGTGCTGACACCTAGTTTAAAATAAACTATCTACAATTACCTTAAAATATCCTGGTACTGCCACCTGGTGTGTAAAATGAGAAATAAAATGTTTTCCGGGCGAAAGAAATGAATTAGTTTTATCCTCATTGGAGCGTTACTACTGAACACTCCAGCCCGGATATATCACGGGAGCGAGAAACAGAGGGCTAAATCTCACCCCGTCATTTTCACGGGAGCGAGAAGGAAGGGGTTAGATAAAGCCTATGTGAATTTGAAACAATACATTTTAAACATAGTTGATAAGAAATTACCTAAAACCACAAAATTTTATGATATATGTATGTATATATATTTAGAATTTCTATATATTTTTGATTACAAGAAAAGAATGAATTTTTTACATATGATAAATCACAAGTTCAGAGTTTAAAAAACTGCTCCCAATTCATCCACAAAAATATTATTTTAAAAACTTTATTTTGTATTCTGATACTTTATACTTTCTGAGAATTTTTCTTTAATGTCACAAAACATATAATTATTTTAATTAGACATAAGGATTTAAAATTGCAAAGACATGTCTTTTTATTAGAGTTTTTCCGATTGTTGTAGACTATTTGTCTTCTCTAAGATTTAGTGATTTTTTTTGGTTGTGTAATTGTTCTTTCTTCTAACAAAACATAGAAAAGAAAATAAAGGCAACTCTTCTAAGAAGGAGAGAACAATAAGATTCATAAGAAATAGGCAGCAGTGTACATGAATGGATAAACAATTTATGTATGTAAAATCTACACAAAAAAAAGAACCTTTTTAAAGTTATTTTTAGTATTATTTAGTATTTTTAGTTATTTTTTTATTATTAGTTTCGAAAACTTTTTCATGAGCCAAACAGTATTACTAAAGCCCAGAATTTTGATGCCATTTGTATTTTAATACCTGACCTTTTACAGATGGAATGGATTATTAAAGATAAAAAACAGTTTGCTAGATATAAAGAATTTGACGATTTATATTAATAAAAAATTTAAAAATTAGTATATTAATTACTTATTCATAAGATTCAATCATAAATGGAATTTGTTTCATAAACTAAACACAAGCCCTTGGCAGTCATAGGCATTCATGCGACACAAAATTTTAAAATAAAGAAATGCTACACTTTTTTCCTTTTTTTTTTTTGAAAATAAAAAAAAGTTTATAATTTCCTTTTTTAATATTTAAAAAATTACTCTAACTCTTGTTTGAGCTCTTTTAAACCATGGGAAAATTTCAAATTATTCATTATTTCTATCGGCTTAAATTCTTAAGGAAAATATTGCCAAATCTTCGATTTTAAACAAAAGCTAAATAATCATTATGATATTTAAAAATATTTGTCCATTTTAAAGTCAATTAAAGCTCAGCTTCAAGTTTAAGGCGCTCAAAATGTTCTTCTTTCCTAGAGAAAAACTTTAATAAACACGGTAGCTGCATATTTTCTTGGTGTTTGATCTCCAGCATTTTCAAACTTTTAGTGCCATGGTGGCTCGGGGGGGGGGGGGGGTAAAGTGGTCACCTCCTGATGAGGTGGCCTGGGTTCAAATCCCAGCAATGATTGGTCGATACGAATTTCGCACCTGACTCGCACAGACCACAGTGATGTAAAATATCCTCAGTGGTAGACCGATCATGGGTTAAAGTCCCCTTGCCCTATGGCTAATCATAGGAGGTTTTGTGGTTTTCCTCTCCATGTAATGCATATGAAGGTTCATTTCACAGGGTGCATAGCCAAATTATTTAACAAAAAATAAGCACTTTTCAAGGACTCAAATAATATTTTTAAGGACTACCGTCATGTCGAAAAATTTTAAAAAAACTTTCGGGAATTGTTTTTGACAATGGGCAAAGTTTTTTAATTATGTAAATCGAATGACGTTTCGATACGCTACAGACTGACGATAAGAAGAAATAGATTGGGGTTGAATTAATTGTGAAAACGTAGAATAGAACAATGTGAACAGCGTCTTTCTGCATAATTCGTAGCGAAAATCAACATGGTAAAGGAAAAATCTCATTTTGGAAAAGGGAAATTAAGCACTTTTTAAAAACACCCAATGAAAAATATCACCTTTAAGGGCTTTTAAAAACGAAAATCGAAAATAAGCACCTTTAAGCACTTTTTAGAAACACTATGCACCCTGCTTCATCAAAAAGTCCTCTATAAAGGCAAATTTCTCCCAGTACTTGATCAAGGAGCTCCCTTGCCTTCTGGATTGGGTTCAAAACTACAAGGCCACTGAGTTGAACATTGGTAATTGCTAAATCAAAATTCGGTCAGCTGTACAACATCGGTTATATAATAATAAACATTTCGATTTTGTTCTTAAAAATTTTAATTATTCAAGTAATTATGCTTTCAGAGAAGGCGTTGCAATGGTCTTATGAGAAAATGAAAGGTGTACCTTTTTTAAGGGAAAGCTGATTCTCTCCTCCCGATTGAAAATCGTACAGAGCCACAAATACTTGGGGATCAGCGTCCTCTTGCAATAATAAATTCTCCTTGGACATCCATCGTGATGCAGTTTCTATGCTCAGTGGAAGACCAGCAGAGGAGTCATCCAGCAAACCTGGAATCTCTGGGAGAGGTCGACTCTGCAGAAGAGCTTCTGCAAATTAAAATAATCCTTTATTAAATCTTTTATGGGAAATTTTGATTTATGACTTAAAATGAAACAGATCGAAATATTTAAATGGTGGAATAAAGTAGACAATACTTCAATCTAATAGCAGAAAAATATAAAGAATGAAAAAAAGAAAAAGAATCACTATATCATAGATTGCAAACAATTCAACCATAGATCCAGAAATGCCATAAAGATTTTCCACTTTATTGCTAGAAATCAGGTTGAAAAAGAACTAAATGAGAGAAAAAGAAGTTTTTTTTTTTTTTTTTTTTTTTTTATCCAGACAGTGTAAAAATAGTTTTTTTTTTTTTTTTTTTTTTTTTTAAATATACACTCTGTTCTTTAGCAGTAATAAGTTATTTAAGCAATGAGTTAATATTTTTTTTAATTATTTCTTCATGAATTTATCAAATTCCTTTAAATCTTTAGTTTTTCTTATTTAAATTCTATTAAAAGCTTGGACACTTTTCCATGGGATATCATGTTTTAATGAAGATTAGGTCAAATTTCTTAATTTTTTGCCCTCTACAGTACAACATACATTACTATATATTTCCCCTTTCTTCTTTACTTATTTAAGTTTACTTTTTAAATTTTATTTCAAATTTTATTAAAAAATACGTCACGACGAATTATTGGTTTATTTTAATACAATATGTTATAGGTAAATTTAGAAAATTATGTATCAGATCATTGAATTATATGGGGATTTTTTTTTAATTATTAGGAGATTATTTTAATTATAAGAGCATTTAAATTTTTAATGACATTCTTGAGGATTTTTACGTTAACCGAATCACTGTAATTAATATTTAGCAGGAGAGTAATTTATTGAATAAACTTTTAACACACGAAAATAATAATAAAAATATTATTTTACTACTATGACAATGGATTATTATTCTTCGCACTTTTCTGACTAAAAAACTAAAATAAGAATCAGTGCATCAGTCATGAATGAGAAACTCACGCCTATCCGATGACGCGGTCAATGCTAACGTCAGGCAAGCGTGACCGATAAGGCGGAAAATATGTTAAATATTTGCCCCTTCTTTTCTATTATTCAAAACGGAAGCTTTGAAATACTTCTAAAATTATTTAGAAGACAATTTTACCTTTACAATTTTTTTTTAAAAAAAAGTCAATAATGGAAGAAAAAAAAAGAAAAAGATGCTTTCTTTTAAATTTTAGTTACGTTAACAGTGGTATTGTATTTGAAAACTGAATAACTTCAAGCGATAAACGTGAAAAAATTATTCAGAAAAAATAAACTTAATACTTTTTACAAGTCCATGATTATAACTAAAACTGTTTCCCCCCCCCCTATTCTTTTTATTTTTAACGCGATAAGTTTCATGTTACTCTATGACAAATCGGATCAATACACACAGATATATTCAAAAATATTTTCAAGCCTAGTATTTCTCCCCATAATTAATTAATTAATTGAACCTTCGTAAAGTTCCTTTCACACCCTGCATTTAATTCTTTAGTTTAATTCTTTCGCAGAAACCTGTTCTTAAAAATACATCATCAATAACTTATAAACGCGAAGGTAAAAAAAAAACCTGAGAAAAAAAGAAAAGAAAACAATGTTTCTTCTTTTATTTTAACAATCTTAAAACGTAGAACAACAACTAAGGTAGAAAATATTTTAATCGGCTTAGCTAATGACCAAAAACAGAATAAGGCCAATGTCCCTTTTTCATCTCGTCATTTAAAAAGTATAAAAGGACGACCTTCACTTGTCGGAATCTCGTTAAGAACGCAAAGTATTTTATTCTCCAAGGTCACAATAAAAGAATAAAATTTCCCATAAAGATAGACGAAAAGAATAATTTCATCTTTCCTTTCCGAAAACGATTTCACAATAAGACGATTTAGTTGAAAATTAGCTAACAATTGAGTTTCAAAGTGTGCCATCAACGAATTTCCGTGCCCCAGATTTGTTAATAGTATATTTTGTACTCAAAAATAAGTTAGCAAAGGAAAATTTCATATTCCGTGACACTCATAAAAAAAAATACTACCTACATTTATATTCCAAGATAGGAATTATTTTATGCGTTCAGGCAACAATTTAAATATAGATCGTTTGAAAATGAATGTTTACATAGCATGCAACGTGATGACATATTTAAATTTTTGATGTTATCCAAATTAAAGTTTTTTATTTGCAAGAGTGGAAATTATTGGACTGTAACAGAAAAAGTTAAAAGTTCTTAACTTTAGTATAATTAAATAGATTAAGGTACCGTAACCATTTAATGTACATGTGATAATAGCAAACGATTTTTTCGATATTTCCTTTAATAAAAATCTAGGATCAATAAAACAAAATTTTAGATTCTGTGTAAAAGTATACGTATCTTTCATAAAAAATACAAAGATTATTAAATGTTAATTTTAAATTTTAAGTACGTTTTTAACTATACAGAAATAAAACAGAATAAATTAAAACAAAATAAAATGAAAATATAAAGAAAATTTCAAAAGAAAAAAAATCGTTAGGCTTTTTAAAAATACTTAAGTTCTGATGAATTTCATTTATTACTTTACCAGACGCCGTTTTTCTTCTCCCCACACTTTCCAGTGCAAAAAAAATTTGATGCTAATAACTAAAAGTAAATTTGCACTCTATGAAAATATTGTTTCAACCCATAACTAGACATACAAAAACCTGTTTATATATTTGCATTACCAAAAAGTAAAAAACATTAAATTTTTAATGTTGCAGTTTTAAAATTTCGAATGATAATTCAGACTCGAAAGCTATGTACCTATACTACACCAGAACTAAGTACATATTTACAAAGTATTTTCGAGATATATAAATTACAATTTTAACAGCTTTCAACAAACATCAACGAAGTATGTTGTTAGAGTTATATGCATTAGCATTCCATTTTAGAAATTGCAGGTAAACGAACAATTACATTCTATCACTTCCACGAAATGCGGTCACGCTCGACTTCACAAACTGAATAAAAAAGCAGTTAATAATCGAATTGCATGTTTAAGTTAAATATATTTATGAATAGTTATTTTTATTTTTTATGATGACATAAATACAGATTGTGTAAAGTAAAATTCTCAGTTGATATAACTAATGCATTTTAGTTCGAAAGTTTCTTTTCAAGGCTTTATCTTAAAAAATAAATGAAAAATAGAAATTAACATTTTTTAAGACTAATGACGGCAATTATTTTCCTCGGGAAATATAATAGATTGTTATGTGACAGACATAAAGCAAATAATAATAGATTTTGATGAATTAAGGTAAGAAAAAAGATGGAAACTATTTTGTAGTTTAAGCTGTATGCAAATTACCTTAAATGTAATCATAAAAAAAATAGTTCCACCCTAATTTTTTTCCAAGGTAAATTTATAGATTATAATTTAAAAAAAAAAATAATATAAATTCATCATTATCGTTCGAAAATTTTCCTGTTTGTCTTAAGCTAAGTTATTGAAAAATCCAAAAAAGACAAAATATGTTAAATCCGGTTTATTAAACAATTTTTCCTTGGGAACTATGCTTTAAATTACAAACAACTTTTGACAGAATTCTTATTTTATTAATAGCTGCGTGATACAAGCGCTGATTTAATAACGTTAATTTTTTTTCTTTATTATAAAGTTCGATTCTTAAGTAGTTTCTTGCTGAGTCCAGAGAATATGTTTTACGCTTGTTAAATTACTAATCCATTTGTAAAAACTCTTTTATGGACAAAGAAAAAAACATTGGGACAATTTAAATTCCAATTTACATCCATTTTTATGTAAATTTATGCAAAAATTACTCTTTTGTACAAATAATTTTCATAAATTTTTTTGAAAATTCTATTTTATTCTTCACTAAATAATCCGCTTAAGTTGTTTCCCCCCCCTCATATATGGCTTTATCTGGATATCAATCTATGTATAACATAGCAAACATGAACATTAAGCCAGAACACAAATAATAATATTACTAAGTGGTGCTCTTTGCTGGTTGGCCGTTGTCAAGATAGGTTTTCGAAATTTTGCGAATGGAACGGATACCCTATGCCTATAGTAATTTTTTTTCTTCCAAACCAGAGCTCAATCATATGTAGGCTATATAATTTTAAACCAACTATTATTTGTTTTTTGACAACATCTTAGCAAAAATTTAATTTTACATTTTTTATTCCCACGTGATCAAAAGAAATAACGTCCCCACATCTTCCTATTCATTTTCAACTACCTACTTTAACTTTCGATTAAAAATAACTAAGTGAGAAGACTAAAAAAAATTTAAAAAAATACAAAATTTCTCCAGTTGGTGTATTGATATAACGTTGCTGGAAATTTCAATTAAAACAAGTCGATTAAAAGATTTTAATAGCAATCCTCTATTTTAATGCTGATTGAAACATTTTCTGTTATGTTAATAGTTGATGAATAAAAAAATATTTTAATGATTAATCATAAAAATAAGATTGACAATGCGAAGAACAATTACACTCAATTTCACTTAATTCTGGTCAAACATAAATAAACGCATATTTTATTTTTTTTAAACAAACATTGAAATATTTTTTACGTAAAAATAATTTTTAACATTAAAAATCAATTAATAAAAAATAGAAGAGCACGAAAAGGAGAAAAAAATATAGCAGAATCATAAAGAAGAGTATTTCAAGGCTTATTGAAGAAAGAAGAACTCAAAAACAGAAAAAGCATTCGACCTGTCATTCAATGCATTAATTTTACAGACGGGTAAAGCAATTTTATTAAATATCATGTTCAGCGTGAGAATGCATGCACACAAACTGATTCACACAATGAAAAAGAACAAAAAACCAAAAAGAGAAGCAGTATAAATGAAAAGCAAAATTCTTTTTCTCACCTTCCTCGCAACCTTTAACATTGTCAAGCCAGAGACTACTACCAACTAAAGGAGGGAAAAAAGACCAATTGAAAATGTGTGCCTAAAATTCCAACAAATATTACACATAAAATGAAAACAATCTGAGGACAAAACAACATCTTGTTATTTATCATCCAATTCATTACATTTTGTTAAACATTATTTTAGATATTTAAACAAATTAATTAAGTACCATAAAAAGCCAATATCTTTAGATAACAAGAAGTGCCTGAAATGTATCAATATTTTCTATACCAACACTTCAAAAATGTATATTTATTAATTAAAGATCGAAAATGGAGTACAAAAAAATAAATAAACTAATTTTATCTAGCCTAAATACAAAAATACTGCTAGGCCGGAGGGGAAAAAAAACATATTTATATTTAAAAAAAATAAAAATAATAATAATTACTAATCGTTTATCCATTCTAATTAACCATTTTAATACTTTTTTAAACATATTTCAAACCTTTAGTCGTAAATCCATCATCAATCAAGAAAATCAAACCAGATTCCCTAATTTATTTGAAAATTCTATAATAAGAATTATTTAATATAAAATATGTCCTCTCTGCAAACATAATCGAAAAAATATATTACTAAGATTCATATTAAGTTTCAGTTTTAAATGGTGGAAATTACATTCAACAGAATTACTTAAGCCTAATTACTTAAAACTTGATTTATTTAAAATAATACCATTGAATTACCATTATATTGTGAACTAAAATTCATATTTGGTGAAACAGCATAAAAAATAAAATCACATTATTAAAAATTTATTTAAATGTTTACTTAAATTGGTCACATAACACGATTCCTTAAAAATCGTTATTAATGAAATATAACAAGTTAAAAAAAAAATTTAATGAAAGAAAAAACAGTGTGTCACATGCCCGCCTGTGTTTTTAGGGTGACTATAAAAAAGGATATGAGCAATAAGTTTGGCAACAATTAGTTAGTCTAATAATTAGTTTGAATCTACTAAGATATATTAGGTATAATTATTAAGGCTGTTTTTCAAAGGCTCCATCGTCACAGGAAATGATGACTTTTTTAATGCTATTTTCATAACTGCTGTGAGTTTACAACAGTTACTCGCGATTGTGTCAAGTTTAGCCTATCTAGAACCAGCGATCCCGTATGCTTATTCTGAAAATGGCACAAAACATCAATATGAAGAAAAGCTATCAGTTTATTAAAAATGAAAAGCTTTTGTGGACTAATTGTACAATATTTAAAAACTTACTTTAATGCTGCATTATCTGGGCTCATAAAAATTTGCAAAAACTGAAAATAAGGCAGTCATTTTGATAATTTTTATCTATGTGGAAAAATGTCTGCATATTAGTGAATTTTAAAAATATTTTAGTCATTTGTCTGTTCTAGAGCCCAGATAATTCAGTAAGACAGGGCAAGATGTTATATATAGTGTAAAATGATAGCTTTGCTTTAAGTGTAAGGCATTTAAACTGTGCCTTTTCTACTTTCTGCGGCGAATGAGCTTCAAAAAAGAATGTTTTTACCTTGTCAATCTTAAAATTATGGTTAGGAAAATTATAGAATATATATTTAATACCAAGTTTATACATAATAAATGTTTGTCTTTTACTCAATAATTTAATAAAAAATCTATTAAAAAGAAATCATGATTTTTTACTCATTGGTAAAAATAACATTGTAAGAAAAACAAATAATTATGGGCGAGACTACAACAACGGTTCGATGTTCCCACTCACATAAAACAAAACACTAAAATAAAGATTTAATGGATTGGAATAAAATTGCATCAGCATCAAAAAGCAGAAACATTGAGCAAGCATTAAATCATTTCAATGAGGAAACAAGCCATTTAATGAACATTTATTGAGTTTAGTAGTGCGGCACATGATAAAAAACTTCTTTCCCCCCAGTGGGTGCCTCACCGACACAAGACCTCCCAAGAAATATTCCACGGATATGCCATTTCATTATACAACTAGGAAAAAAATTTAAAGGTCTGGTGTTTTACAACCACTTTCCAAAAAGGGTGAATAGGCCGTGAACCTTGCTTCCTGTTTTTGTAGCTTTCATCTGTTTAAACCAAGTAGCAAAAAGCAGGAATTTCGTAGGAGGGTGAATGGCGTTTCCCAGAAATTGTTTCTTTTACATCCTTTTTCTGTAGTGGGTGGGCGATTTGAGATTTTTCTTTTTCCCTGTATTGGTGGAAATTATTTCAATGGAAAAGTGAGGAAAGTTAGATGCAAATACTGTATGAGAATAACACTCGAACCAGGTAATTCAAATTATGGGATTCCTGATAAAAATTAGTTTATTTAGAATCAGGTAATCCAATTTGGTAGATGCGATACAGTGTCAACTAGATTCCAAGATTCACTAGATTCCTGATTCAAAATATGATCCAATATGATTCAAGACATTCCAGTTTATTTTTAATATATATATTTCTTTTATGTGGCATCATAATCTCGGGTATTTGTATTAATAATATTAATTATTGACAACATAGTTGTTATTGATTATGTTAGGTTGTCTTAAATAATAATTTAAGAATTGTTGAATAGTTAGTTATACGTTAAGTATTTGTTTAGAATAATTTTGTATTTCTGCAGAATAAAAAATTAGTTACGAAGTATTAAGATTTATTTTTTATCTTTTCTAAAATGACTGTAAAAATTTTAAACATAAACAGTGCTATGGTGCCGCATACTATCATACCAATTATTAGTGACTGAGCTTGTCTTTTCCAAGCAATAGCATGATACATTACAATAACATTATATACATCAAGCAATAACATTATACATTACACGATACTTAAGTTATGGCTCGAGAGGTGAGCGAGGAATTGGTACAGCACGCATTGGCACGATTGGGATCATATCACGACAGAGATTAAAATTACTTCTGCTGCCTACTATGCTGATAAGTGCCAAAATCATACACTTTCCGTGTGCGATCAATACATAAAGAACTTTGACAATATCGGAATAATATCTAAATGTAGTTAAAATTGGAATCAAAGTGGCAACAGTAAGAGGGTGAGAAAATTTGAAAACGATCATACCAATTGTTGGTGACGGTGATTGTCTTTGTCTGTCGAACAGATTTTAAATTATTACAAAAATTCAGTACTTAAAGAACATAGACAATGTTGCGGACATCTCCAGAAAAAAGTTAAAATGGAAATCAAAGTACTTCCGCAGAGGGCAACAACTAAACTGTGGGGGAAAAAAATTTGTTCATATATTTGTTTAAAACGAATTAAGGTTGTTAGGATTGGAGGAGGGGTTGAAGAATTAGAATATTTAAATACAGTTGTACTGTGCATTCGGCTTGGTTACCATTAAAGTTTATATGATGTACAAATATAACTTTGAAAGGAGACCAAGCTGGTCGCCAAAGCTGGCTAGTAATTTTATGAAACTTCAATGATATTTGCGTAAAATAACCAGTTAAAAAATAAGGAAATTTAATATTCTCGACCTTAAAATTCATATTTGTATGACTAAAAATAAATAAATAAAATATATAAAGAGCGAAAGAATTTGAACATTATAATTGGAAGAAGCACTGAGCGTTAGGAAGGGAAGGCAAAAAAAAAAAAAAAAAAAAAAAAAAAATAATAATAATAATAATAATATATAAATAATAATAATCCTTTCTTACACAAATCTGAATAAGATATCCATTCACGTGGATAAGAATTTCACGAGAGAGAATGAGATTAAGAAGTTGAAGCATTTTTGCATCAAAATGTTACACAAGACGTTCCCCCCTTATCATTTGCCTTTTATTCCCTCAGTTGGGGAAAGAAATTTGCAGCAGCTCCCGATTGAAATCTTTCCGCAGTCTGAGTCATCATCATGATAAATAACACGCTTCACAAGTTTATTCAAAAGGATAAAAGAAAATATTAATAATAAAATGAACATTATATATGCTCGTCAAAAAAATATAACTTCTTTCATAATGAAACAAAGCGAATGGATCAGCAGCGAAAGAATTGAACCAGAACAAAAATATTCAAATGTAACTTTGTTGCTTTTCTGGGCAGAAAGAAACTATTTCCGGTTTCTTCCGTGAAAAAAAATAGGATATTCATACACCTGAATTAGAGGAAAACAGGGCAAACCAGACACATTCTTGGAAAAATAAAGATGACAGTATAAAAACGTTGAAGACAGTACGAGTGTAACCCAGCGATCTTAAATCCATAAAACCTGAATGCTTAGGATTAAATACGATTTAATATGCTTATTAACTTTTTTTTTCCAATTACGATAAATACAGCGATCTTATACTCAATAAAAATGCTTTCAAAATAATTATTTTAGAACATTAACCTGTCATAAAAAAATTCATCAACGCATATCATTGTCAGAATAGTGCGAAATAAGTTAAAAATATTTTATTTAATTTTAAATGCGCTTTAAAAACAAATATGCATTTGAATAATGGTTATTATTACATAGCATTATCATTTCAATGATGATAAATATCAATTGCCGATATGAAAAGTTTCATAATCTGAAAATTAATTCCTAACAATAACACAAAATGTATACTTAAAACAAAGAGACGATTTTTAAAACAAATTCATTCCATCCATTTTTGCACAGCAAGAAGAGAATTAACGCGAAAAAAACGTTTCATGTCTCTCTCTGACAACCAATGAATGATTCATGACATAAAGATTCGGTCCACAATAGGTCATCCACTTAATGTTTCTACAGAAATTACAACAATAAATAAATCGAATGAAATCCATCCATTTTTACGTCGCCTATTTTTATCATTTTCAGAATAAGTTGAAAATAAGTTTCAGATCTTAAAAACTTCACAAGTAATAAATAACAAGTGAAACTCACAAATATATGATTAAAAAATAATTATAGTACTAGTTAAGTGTTTCGAATTTTAATGTTGTCTTTGTCTTTCACTATTATCATCACAAAGTTTTAGTTATTTTGAATAAAGTTTTTACAATCAAAAAAATATCTAATATGAACATAAATTGTTCATTTTAAAGAGATGATTTTTAAAACAAATTTCTTCCATCCATCCATAGGAAACATAAAGAATAATAGGTTAAGCCAAGAAGAAAAAAAAAAGCCTCAGGTCTCTCTATCAACCAATGAGTGATTCATCAAATATAGATTCTATCCACAATGGGTCATCCACTTAATGAGATTCTACAGGAATAAAAAAAGGAAGAAGAAATCGAACGAAATCCATTGTTACAACGTGCCCAGCCAGGGCACACTTCTCACTACGAATAAAGATAAGCGGAAGGGGTTCATCAAGTATACTTCCAATTCATATGTAGAACGAAATTGAAGGGCCCCAGATGGAAGTAATACTAATCAAACAAATCAGATTTGGAAAGTCAGTCAGTTGCTGTTTTGGAATAACGTCTGCGGGCAGGCGTAACTCCCTAATTAGAGGTCGAGTAGAACGTGTGCTAAATGTTGAATACGAATAAAGAGGTTAATGGCAGAAAAATGCAATGACATTCTAAAAATATAATGAGGAATTTATCTAATTTTGGACACTTTCCCTAATTAGAAAGCAACTTTTAATGCTGTTGTGTCAAAAGTCACTGACTCAATAAGGTAAACATTGGGATAGTTTGTAGGTATTTAGGATAAACATACCAAATGCAGCAGGGCATGGAAGATAATTGATACATATTAATTACAGTCACAGTTATTTTCCGTAAAATTTGAGAATATCAGAGTAATTATAGCATCAATTTAATCTATATTAAGAACTGCTTTTGAACTCTTTAATTGGGAGTAATTAAACAAGCAGTACCAAACGACACATTTATAATTTATTGATTAAAAAAAAAAGCTTTTCAATAAGGTCTGACCCAAAAATTCGTTATTGAAGGAACATAAAATTAAGTCTGCACATTCGTTTTTAGCTAATAAATAAAATATCTTATAATTGCTATTTGTCAAAATGTTCAATAGTCCATCTCCCAAAATTTTAGTATTTATCGATAGGAACAACGCACACATTTAAAGGCATAACGATTAATAGTATAAAGGTCTTAATTGAATAGTAGGACAACTCCGATTGTTTTCCATTTGAGATACAGAGCCTTAAAGTTTAATTAGTGTATTGTTTGTTTTTTATCTTTGACTGATAGTTTGGCGTCTTCTGTTTGGCAGTAGAAATCAGGTAGAAATACGCTTAAGATAATGATTTTAAATTAAGAAAGAAATAACTTATTCCATTTAAAAACTATTAAATAATATATTCAAATATAGATTATTATTTCAGAAGCTTTATAAAATAAGGGGACTTTAAACTATGTCCTCTCAATCATTATGATAAATCATGCTCTAATATTTTTTGTTGTTGTTAAATTCCATTTACTTTTCTTAGATTAATGAATGCCCTTTTTTGTATTACTGATACTCTATTTAAAAAAATTATAAATAATTAAAATTAACATAATTATAATGAATTAAAATTATTTTGTGAATAAGAGTAAAGCAGGTTTTGTTTTAAGGAAAAAGAGAACAGAAAAAAAAAAGTTTTAATGAAGTCTTTGTTTTAAAATTACAAATTAAAGTCATTATAATCAGTTTTTTTATTAGTTTTTTTCAAGGAAATAATTTCGAAATAAAAATTTCATGAAGGGTCCGTTTCAACGATAAAAAATTTGGTGAAAAGACCGTTAACGGACTCAAATTTCTTCTAAAAATGACCTCTGATGAGAAATACAGTGGAACCTGTCTAAATTGACCACCTTCGGGACCAAGTCAAATGGTCACTATATAGAGGTGGTCACTTTATGAAGAGTCTTTAATAAGGACTTTTTAAATAAAACTTGCAGAAAATGGTCACCTTACTCAGATTCTCACTTTAACCAGGTGGTCACTTTTACAGGTTCCACTGTATATTTTTTTCAAGGACAACGGAAGAAATTGGACGAAATGGAAGAATTCTATGTGAACAATATAATTGTTTTGCAATAGTTTAAATTTTAACAAAACACAGTTTGTTTAAATTTTAACAAAATAAATATAAAATAGTCTCAGAAAGTTAAGTTTTTCACATTAAATAAAAAAATATATACATCTACTTTTTATATTTTATTTCAGCTTTATACAAAACTCTAAAATAAAATAGATTAAGAATCAGTTTAAGTAATCATAGTTGACAATATTTGATAATAAAAACTAGTACGCTACTTGTAATTTTGAATTCAGTGTGTGTAGTATACGATTTGTTAATTTAGAAATATTAATAAAATTTGATTATGACTTTTTAACTATTCTTTAAATAACTATAAAATTAGGTTTTATTACACTCCTCTACGTATAGAAACCACAGTTGCTTTACGGTCTTAAATTCACTAAATTTATACTTTTTTCCAGTAGTTACTTTTTAGTTTTGAATTATTTGAAATTAACTTTACAATTTGTAAAGACAACTTTATGTAGAACCTGAATTATTCTTTTTTCAAATGAAGAATTTGAATATGTAATAGTTGTATATCAAATTTACCACAGAGATATTTTCCGTTGATTAACTGATAATCTCTGAGAAAAGAAAATTAAACCAACCTTGTGAAACCAAAGATCTCCAGGCATAGAAAACGAAATTTCTCTCAGATTAAAAAAAATAATCGCCAATTTGGAAGAATAGATAATAGAGGAAGACGACCAGGAATTGATTATTCGAATCATTTCCTGCGTTTGAAATCTTAATCATTATCATCGCTAGCTGAACATATTCATTAGAATATTATGTAAATCTTCAAGGGGAAATTATGGGTCTATATTAGTTGCAATAAATTAATAGGGATGTACAACCATAAGGCCAGGATTTCAAAAACTAATATCAATTGAATTTGAAAAAAATATACAAATTCCAAAAGGAGGATGCACTAATCAAAAGATTTAAATCCGTCGATATTAGGGTTCTTGTAAGAAAAATTCATTCATATAAACCATTCAAAACAAATGTAGTTAAAAGATTTCGTTTTAAAAAATTAAATTAAGTAGACTTAAAAAATTAAATTTTCCCCTTATGACCCCTTGAATTTTTCCCTTATTTTATTAGAAAAGAGACGGTGTACACACCTTAGCTTTCTTTTACTTTGTAAGCATATTATGGATGCACAGTTGTAATTATATACAATGCTGTACTTTACCTTCCAAGTTTAAAATAAAATAGATTTTTGTCGCGCAGCAATAATTAAGAATTAACACAAAAAAATAGCATCAAATTTCGGTACTGAAAATCATTTTATATTTTCCAATGGCCTTCTATGAAAAAAACTGATTGCTCGTTCCTATTTCATTTTGTTACACATTTAGTGAATGACGATGAGAGGAAAAAAGAAAAGGAAAAAAAAAAAAAAAAAAGACTAATTTTTCACAGGTTTGAGAGTGAAAAAATAACAAGCGAGAATTTTTTTCCAGTTCGGCATAACTAAAACCACAGAACTAAATAGCGTAAAAAAGTTAAATGTTTGTTATTAACATGTACTCAGACCTTTAAAAAAAAAATAATAAAAAAAAAACTAAGATGTGGAACGCGAAGTGAGAATGTACAGGTTTTAAATTTTTTTTTTGTAAATTTGTTACTGTCTATATAATATTCGGGTATTTTCCAGAACCAAGATTGAAATCTATAAACTTCATGAAGAAGGGGGGGGGGGATAAAACGGATGAAGATTTCAGCAATAGAATTGTCGGGGGAGAGGGCTTTAAGTTAATAAATATAATTTTGTTTTCAGTATTATTATTTACTTCCTCCTTTTTTTCCTTTTTTTTTCTTTCGATATTTTAAACATATTCAACTGATAGAAGTTTGCAAGTACACATTGTAATACATTTTTGAGAATTAACAACATTTCAAATACTACTTAGAAAAAGCATATTTAAATATAATTTATTTAAACTTAATTCTTTGTAAATTACGGAGGAAAAAAAAAAAAAACGTAAAACACCATCACAAGATTGTAAGTCAATTCTAATTAAATGTTTCCCTTTACATAAGCAGGAAATGCAAAAATATGTTCAACAACTGATAATAGAATAACAAAGTAAAAAGAAGATTATAGTTAAGTACTACGCAACTACTGATTAAAGTAGAATTACAGATAAAACACATGGAAGCACTTGAATTGGTGCTGACAATTAACTATGCTAAAGAATAAGATCGCAGAAAAATTTATCCTTAAAGGGCCTTCAGCTATGTTTTTTTTCCTTCAAAAAAAAGAAAAAAAAGAGAGAGAGTTTAGTAATTTATAAAAACAAAACAAGTCTAATTACTAAAAAAAGCAATTTAAATATAGTTTGATGAACTTAAAAAGAAATAAAACAATTGAACGCAAATCCTTCTTGTTTTCATTTATTTTATAATTGATATTCAATTTGTTTTATTATTTCTTTCATTTGCCTGTTGCAGCTTTGAATGATATATTTGTATGTGTTTTAATTTTTAGGGCAGAGTCGATAAGTAAATTAAAATGTGCTAAGCAAATTTTCGATACGATATAATGAAATCTATGCAAAATAACCCCTTGTGGGACAATTTGATGATCTACTGACAAGTGGGCAAACCCATAAAGGGGAACTAAAATGTTTTGGCCTGTTACTTAAATCATTAAAACCAGCTTAACACCAACAAGTTCGACTTTAAAATATTGTGCAAGTTTCACTTTATGATAATTCATATTAATTGCAAGTAAAATTTATATTTTTTTATTTTGATGCCAAAACGAATACTACAAACTTTTACAGCATTGATTAAAATTAACTTATCATAAAAACAAATACCAATACCACTTTTAATCATGCAAAATGCAAATGCCCTGTATGTCTTTCCTGTAACCATAGCTAAAATTTGCACCTTTTTAAAGGCAATCACAACAACCCGTAGAAATATTTTAAATGAATACAATTACGAATTAGAAGAAAATCCCCGAATAAAAAAATCCCGGTTAGCGAAAGCAAATCAAAACACATCGTTAAAAAATCGCAATAAACTAAGAAAAAACAATACATTCGTTAAGCATTTCTTTATTTTTAATTCCCTTGACTTAACAAAACGAATCCTTAATAAAAAAATAAATAAAAGATAAAAAAAAAATCTTTCTAAATGGTCCATGTACCCTCAAAAAGAAATTTCTAATACATCAATAATTAAAAATATAGCAATATTAATCGTCCAGATAACCTAACCCTGACGCTACGCTTGTAGGCATTAAAGCGATCTAAAAATAAATCAAACACAATAAAAAATTTTTTTAAAAAAATCACAATTTAGTTAGTAAATTTAAAATTAATTTTATGCACTTTTTAAGAAAAAAGTTATCGCATTTTTTATCTAAGTGAATTTTTTGCAGTTAATTGCAATAAAAAAAAAAAAAAAAAAAAAAAACTTTTTTTAAAAAATAAGCCTTTAAAACATTTCTGCTACATTTAGAAATAAAAGTCTGCGATAGAAATTCTTCGGACTGTTAAATTTGGCTCTAGGCCCGTAAATATTTAAGTGGTCTAAAATAAATTAGTAAAACACAAAACATTTAAGAACTTGAAAAAAAAAAAAAAAAGAAATGCAACATGGGTACCCAACATACCTAAGTAAAAATTGTGTAAATAAATCCATTTTTTAAAATTAATTCCTCCACCTATTTTTTTAAATAAAATTAAAAAAATTATTTAAAAAATTCAATATAAATTCTTTCATTTACTAAAGCTCATGATTTGATACTAAGCTTGTAATACTAAACTAAAGAATACAAAAAATCAAATAAAGAAAATGCAAAGAAAAGTTAGTGTAATAAAGTACGTAAATTAAGGTAAATAAATAAATAACACACAATAGATTTGTGAATTTAAAAAAAATTGCAATAAGAATTTCCCTTACGATTTCAATAAAAATCCTCCCTGAGGAAAAAAATTACATAAATAAATGTATATTTTTTTTAATAATGCCTCTACCTGAAAAAAATTATACACGATTGAAAATCGAAGACAACACAAAGTAAATTCCTTCAACTGTCAAAGCAGACGATTTGATACAAAGCTGTAAACGTCTAAATTTAAGGGGGAAAAAGTAATGAGATAAAAGCAATTATAAAGAAAACTTACTCTGTATAATACGTAAGCTTCGACTTTTTTTCTTAAATGTAAGCCAATGCATCTTTAAGTAATCCATAAAAGCACAATCCCAAAAGTTTTTCGAACTATAAATTCACAATTCCATGAGACAACACAACTTCTCTTCGAACATCCCAACGACTTTTTTAACACATTCGGACATGCATCCACGTTTTTCTTTATGTCTTTTCCCTTCAGGTACTCAAGATAAACTGAGAGGAAAAGGAAAACAGAAGACGGCGGTGGAGAAGAGTGGGGGGGGGGAGGGAAGCACCTGTAGACGCTATGCTGGGAGGCAAGTTTTAGGGATGAATGGTAGGCGTACGAGTCCGCATACCACAAGTTTGGACATGTATGGTTGAATTGTTTTTACCACTTTTCGGAGACAGGAGCTTTGACATTTAACGACCTCAGGTAATTATTGAGAAGAAAAAAAGTTGATGACATCATAATCTAAGAAAACATATAAAACCTTTGGAGGAAAAATCAAGTCACAGGAAAATTAAATATTAGATTCATACTATTTAACGTTATATAATATAATTTTATGATTGATAATAACTTAGCCTTTTCTTATTTTATAACTTATTACAAAGATAAAATTTTCAATTTTGTACACGTATAAAAACGAGATAAGTATATCATCATGTCCCGTTAGTTTAACGTGAATGTCTTTTAACATAAATTACTCGTCATATTATAAACAAACAATGCAATGCAAATTATACACAGGGTGATTACAAAATAACTTTGCTGACATATGACATTTTGGAGAGCATACCGGTTGAGAGAATGGAATAAAATTTCCTACCTACATATTATGATCTATGCTCTCAAAAATGATGTTAAGAAAGATTCCGTAAGTTTTCACGGTTGTAGTTCGTAAAAACAAAATTTCGAAATTATCAAATATCAACACTCATTTTTTTTTTGATCGAAATGTAATCTTTACAGTGAAAAACCTACAATGGAGTTAGAACGGTATTTTTAGCACAAGAAATTACGTTCGCCAAGCGTCGCCATTTTTCGTGACCACTGACGGGACAATGATAAAAACTATTAAAAACACAGACAAAAATTACAAAGAAAGCATTTAATGTTTTAAAATTATTTGACACGTCCGACATATCCTTAGTTTCTTCTTTGTTTTTAAAGGTTTTTATCACACTCTCTTCTCGTTAATGGTCACAAAAAATGGCGACGCTTGAAAAAAGTCTTGTGTTGCCAATTTCTTGAGCTAAAAATGTCGTTCCAACTCCATTTTAGGTTTTTTTACTGCAAAGATCAAGTTTCGATCAAAAAATTGGGTGTTACTATTTGAAAATTTTGTCATTGTAATGGTAACCGTGAAAGCAACGTAATCTCTTTTAACACCATTCTAGATCAAAATACCCATGTACAAACTTTGTATTCCGTTCACACAAAAGGCATGCTTTCTAGAGGAGCATACGTAGTCAAAGTTATTTTATAAGCACCCTGTACATATTCTTGTCATATTTTGCAGGGAATTTGCATACGAATTAAACGTCTTAATGATGTATTTGCATATGTATGCAAATACGTTCATACGTCAAACTTTAATCGAATATAATGCTTTCAAGTACTTACAGTGTGTAGGAAATGATTATAATGCTTTTCGTCACATTTTGCACTAAAACTGCATACGCATTTAATGTTAATGTTTCCTAATACTGAAGCACATTTGCTTACGAATATGTTTCTCTTCTAGCTTTAACTATAATGCTTTCAAGCACTTATAACATGTATTTGCATACGAATATAATGCTTTTCGTCAAATTTTGTAATCAAATTGAATACAATTTAACGCTTTCAAGTACTTTTAACATGAAACATTTTATTACGTTAATTTAAATTTCATTAGTTGAAAACATTATTTTTAACGTGGATAGAAAATTTATTTTCGCAGCACGTGCTCAGAAATTGATGATTCACAATAATTTCTGAAATATTCCATATCTGTATTATAGTATAGATTATTTCACTGTTACAGGTGTTGAATGAAAGAGATAAATTGAATCTGTATAGGATATGGCTGAACTGTTTCTCTTATAAAGAATAGTTTTTGTACTTTACATATCAATAGAAAATTTTCTTTCACTCCACAAGTGTTAACCAAGATAAAAAAGCATGTTTTCTTGACAAATCCCTTTGTTCTATAGGGGTGGTCTCCCTCATCCTCACAGGTTGTTCTGAGAAACTTGATTCAACTCCTTTCTATGTAATTGATCATTGAAACACCTGGACAATAAAATTTTTCAAAATTCCTCAAGTTTCTTTAACGGATTTTATTTAATTATTTTCTTCATTTCTTTACCGCTAATTTTTGTCTTATACTTCAAAATAAAAATTTTAAATTTTTGATTAAAAATAAAAATTGTAAATTTTTCATTTTTAAATGCTATTGATAAGCTAGATGACTTTTGAAAAGCATTTGCAAATATGAGGGGGGAAAAAAAACAGGAGCAATTACTGTAGTCAGCCTCCAATTAAAAAAAACAAAAGTATTTACTTTATTTAACTTTCTTTAATAAGAGTCAATGTTTTTGAAAAAACATTAAAATAAATGTTTTTAAAAAAAACATTTAAAAAATGTTCTTTTAAGAGATAAAATTTTTTATAAATATTTTAATTTTTTACTATTTATGTAAATACTTTAAATGTAACCCGATAAAAAATAGTAAATTTTTCTTTATAAGTTTAGTTATTGAATTGAATTCAAAATTTTAAAAAAATAATAATGTGCGTCTGCATTACTTTAAATAAACATTAACATATAGTTTTTTAATCTTCATGTAACATTGCGCTGCTGCAAAAATAAATTAATGCAAGCAAATTTAACAGACCTCTTCAAACTTCGTGCTCTGAAAATTTTTAAAATTCAACGTTAAGATTTTTAAAAAAAATACTTGTTAAGTAATGCATTATACTTAAAGTAGTCGATAAGCATAGATGAGAATGAGATGTTATTTTGAATTTTATAATTTTCTTTTCAGTTTTAAAATTTATTTCGGTGAGTCAATGTAAACAAATTTTTACTGCATTTATGAATTAGGTTTTTATTTTTAATTCTAATATTTTCAAAATATTGCTTTATATAAAAAAAAACAATATTTAAAATATTAAATATGCATATTTTATTTAATGTTGCATTATTTATAAGCATATTGATATGCTTAAAGTCTCATTGTGTTGAAAAAATTAAGACAAAATAGTATTTTATTCTTTATTTATATTTAAATTAATAGTACTAAAACATAACTTTAATTTCACTTTTTTCTATGCACACATGTATGCGGCCGATTTGAAGTTTTAATCCTTTTGATCATTTCATTATTTTCAACTTTTTTTTTTATTGAACAAAAATATATTACCCTAAATTCTGTAAGCTCTGCTTAAAATTTGTAATAATTTAAATGAAGAAATTTTTTTTCAATTTTTATAAATTGATACTAATGTTATACATAATTATACTGCTATATTTTTAATAAAATATGACATTTTCGTATGTGCTGAGAAGCATAAAAGTTTACTTATACATTCATTATTAATAAAATACAATAAATATCACAAATAAAAAAAAACAAAAAAACTACACAAAAAAAAGGTTTTGTCTGAAAACATGCGCCTAACAGAAAAATGTGGAGGGGGTATTTTGGTAAACTTGCAAAACCACAAATCAAAGTGGGAAAATCCGTTTTTTGAATGACAGCTTTCTCTCTCCCCCTCTTAAACATAAGTATAATTTCCTATAAGAATTCTTGAGTATATTACAACACTAGGGTAAAGGTTAAGGAAGTTGAAGGTAAAATAAAGGTATAATACATTTATTATTACATTAATATTAATAAAATAAGTGAACACATTTACATTGTTTGACGGGAGGCATATTTCCTTCGAACATTGTTAATTATCACCATTATTATTAATAACAATAAAAATAGATTTTATCTCATACAAAATTCTTAATAACTAAGTTTCAGTAAAATATTTCTTTTTTAATTATATAAAGAAATATTAAACTGTCTATTGTTCGAATAAGGAAAACACGCAGGAATGAAAGAAGAAAAAAAAAAGGGGGGGGGGGATTTCAAGTTAAAAAAATAAATAAATGGAAATGAAATTACATAAACCCAAAGTAATGAAACAAACGTATGCGTGAAAAACAGAAAGAAAGAACAATGGGAATAGGTTTAATATCCATAAATTCTTATTTCGCGAAATTCTTGCCTGGTCTAAGTATTGATAAATCGTAAAATAATTATCTCCATTACATTAAAAAATCTAAAGTAACAAATTAACATAATAGTGAGCCTGTACGGTCGTTGAGGAAAATATTTCTTAGTGGTAGTGTGCATATATATATACATATACAATCGAATACACTTATAACGAACCCTATTTTAACAAGAACTCGGTTTTAATGAACAAATCGAAAATACTTGGTTGATGTAATGTTAAGTCTACTGGAGCAGAGCTCGCTTTTTAATGAGCAATATTTTTGTGATTTATAATATTTCTGTGTTTTTCTACCGCTCCATGTTAGATAATCCTACTTGAAAAAAAATTGTTTATTTAATATTCCAAAGACAATTGAAAGTTAGTATGAGTCATAAATCCAGCAAACACATGAAATTTTTACGAAAGCAGGGTTGTCGATCTTTTCCGGGCCTTGAGTCATATTCGAAGAAAAACAAATCTTATACAACAGAGACAATAAGACAGTTCACAGTACTGTACAGAAATAAATAAAGTAAATATTCTATTTATAACTTAGTAAGTATGTATAAGATTTTGCAATTCATTTTTGTATTTTTCTAATTTTAGAGGTTTATGTTTATCATAAGATTTATTTAATTTTAAGATACAAAATGCGACTTTAAGGAATAAAAGCACCGCCTTCATAGAAAAAAAAAATTATTTTAACTGGATGATACATTGAATAAAGAAAGAGATATCCCAGTATGAGAAAAATAAGTGCACTCTTGTCTGTCACAAATGGTTAACAAATTATGAATGGTTAGAGTTTGATGCAAGAAAAAACGAAGTATATTGCATCATTATTATTTAATGTTGATTATTTTTCCGAATTTTATTTGAATAATAGCAGCAATTTTGAGCATTTTTTTTCAAGACCAATTTAGTATTTATAATTGATCAAGTTTATTTCAAAATAAACTAATAAATAAGTTATTATCAACCATGGAATTAATTTTAAGTAAGGTCTATTTAACGTAATATTTCGAGTGGATCAGTGATATTATTTATGGACCAGTACATAATGATGCTTATTGGTTAACTGATGCTTATTAATTTAGTTAAAAACAGTTTACATTAGATTTCTTAATTAGCATGCCATTTACTTGAGCGTTCAAAATTTTCTAATACATTTCAGTAAATAAATTTAAGTTTAATTTTATCTTACTATTTGTTGCATCATGATTGTAAGTAAAACTCAATCACCCTTAGCAGAGCAAGTAATCTTGAACTTGATTGCAGTTACCGAAGGACTGTCCTTTCATTTATTTACATATACGGTTTTGTGTGCTTATTACAACAAAGTATGTTTTAAAAAAATAAAACAATACGAGACACTTAGAGGCGATTTAGAGAAAGGCAGCAAAATATTACCTTCAGAATTAACAAGACCGTATGGCACACATTCTTGACTACTAACTCAACAGTTTCTAGTTTCAGGGATGAGAGTGGTCAGAAAGTAAAAAGAGGAAATCCAAGAATCTCTCTCTCTCTATATATATATATATATAGATATATATATGCAGAAGCTATGGTATCCAAAAATTTGACCCAAAAAAAGTGCTATTTTTAAACCATGTGATTATAAATCCCGAAGACTAATTTTGAAATTGTACGAATATGAATCCCGATATGTGGCTTTTAAATCACATGAATACGAAACTCTATATCGAATTTAAAAAAATGAGAAAATACATATCATGATGCGTAATTTTTAGATCGCGTAAATACGAATCCCAATGTCTAATTTTAAAATCACATATAAATACGAAAAATGATGTTTGATATTACAACCGCAAAAACGAATCACGACATTGGATTTTAAGATCGCGGGAATACGAATCGCTAGATAGGTTTTTAAAAGCATGTAAATAAAAATCGCGAAATTGAGTTTTTAAATCTCGTAAATAAGAATCGCAATGTACGATTTTCATATCGCGTGAATAAGAATCGCAACGCGCAACTTTGAAATCAGGTAAATACGAAAATCGATGCTTGATAATAAAATTGCGATTTTAAAAAAAGCATAAATACAAATCGCGTCATTGGATTTTTAAATCTTGTCAATAAGAAATTCGAGAGACAAAAGCGAAAATCCTCTGAAAAATCTTATCCCTGTAGTTTCTACTCTCCTGTATTCAAAGTGGCACAAGCCAGGACGATATATTCCATATGAATCGGAGTGATCCCTCGACACGCCAGGCTGATAAAGGTTGACAGATTTCTGAATATAGAATCTATCTATCTTTCTTTTTGCTATCGTGATATTATAACTCTTAACGGTCCGGAAGTATTTCAAGTTTGCATACCATCTGGTACAAGTATTATGATTAATTATAATCACATAATTAATTGCAATCAAATTAATTATAAATATGGCAACAATAAGTGTGATTAAAATATTAAAATAATTTTTGTCATTATATGAGCGGTGTTTGACCCATGCCGCTTTTATGGCGGTATTGATGCGTTAAGGGTTAATAAGATATCGCATTGCAGCGCACGGACGAATAAAAATCTTTTCGTAAGGGCTTGACCTCATAACGGGATTCGAAACTGCTAACTCAAGCCACTTTTCGGTGTGTCTGACGGGCGATACCGCTTGGTCACGGAAGAAGCCCATAGTCACGCCCAAAACGAAGAGGTCTGCCTTATCTTCATATTTTTCAAAATTTAAAGCGGTTGATAGAAAACCATTTGATTTAAGAGATTAATTCTAGTGGCTCATACTTTTTGTCAAAAATAAAGATCATAGTTTTTATAACCTCTAAACCCAAAATGGTTAATCAACCTTTTAAAACAGGTTGAAACAGAAAAACAAATTAATAACGCAATGTCTAATTTAAAAAGAAAAAAGATGCGCGATTTTTTACTAGAATGAATTCAATCGAAACCTATTACATATTTTGCTCTTAGACAGTCACGCGAGAAACTTCCTTTTCAAAAGTTAACTTCAAATAACACTTCGGCACATCAAGGTCATAAGTTTCTACCAAATTATTATTCAATTTACGCATTTAATTCAATTCAATGAATTTCTTCCTTAACTAGCCTACACACCTGAATAAAAAAACATTTATTAGCCATATTGTGACATCAAGCTGGAAGCATAAGTCATCAATCATCTCACAATCAATTTTTTACACACTGCTGACTGCAATTTGAGATAAGACTGATTGAACTAATACAATGATAATGAGGTATCCTTAAAATTCCAAATTCGCGTGTCAACATTATCCTGGACAATCCTCCCTTCTCAAACGCAATTTAGAAATGCAACAGATTCCTGAAAATTATTCATTATTTCTAAAATTTATAGGGAGCCTTGGTGGCTAAGGGTACAAAGCGCTCGCGCCTCCCAATGAGGTGAACCGGGTTCGAATCCCAGCGATGGTTGGTTGATACGATTTCCGCACTCGGCTCGTACCACAGTGTTGGTCGTCAGTAGTAGACGGATTATGGGTTACAGTCCCCTTACCGTCAGGCTAACCGTGGGAGGCTTTCCTTTCCATGTAACGCAAATGCGGGTTAGTTTCATCAAAAAGTCTGGAAATGTCTCCCAATACTTGATCTAGGAGTTTTCTTGTCTTTTGGAATGGGTACAAAATTACAAGGTTATGGAATTGAGCCTTTGAAGTCGTAAACTCATAATTGGGTCGGTTGTTCAACTACTGTTATAAAATAAAATAACAATTTATAGGAGACAATCTTTCGTCAACTGAATAACATGACACATAATCACCTTAATGTTTTAAGAAGCGGGGAGGAAATGTCACTAAACTGATGATTATTAAAAAAGTAATAACTTTTAAAATATTTAAACTATTTGTCTGTTCTAAAGCCCAGATAATTTTTCTCGACTTGAAAAGTTACGTCACATATAGCTTAAAATTTAGCTTTGATTCAAGAGTAAAGCACCTAAACTGTGGCTAAACCCTTAGTGAAAGAGCTTCGAAAAACCAAGTTAAAAGATGCGTTTTTTTAAATTCAAAATTGAACCCACTTTCCGAATATATAAGAAAAATAAACATCAAAAAGTGCTTGAAATTTTAAAAGTTAAAATCTAAAATAAACCCAGTGGCGCAACAGCCCATAGAGGGCCAAGTCCTACTGTCATACCTGCCAACTTTCACTCTTTCTGAGAATGAATTTTCCAAGTGGTAGTAAAACAATTACCGAAAAACAACCTTACTCATAAATATATTTATATTTTGACTAGGTTAAAATTCGCTATCGTGAAGACTAGTATGCTTTGATATATTTGTAGTAATTATTTAAACATAGTGGTGGTCAAACTCATTTATAATTATTATTATAATTCAAAAATTTTAATGAGATGAGTTTCGGTACCACTTTAAATACAAAATTAAAATCTGTTGGAATCCGGAAGAGTTGGCAGGTATGTACTGTGCCTATCTCAGTTTTCTTGGTTTTGGGCTCTGGGGAGCAGGAGCAGATGTTCGGGTAAGGTGGTCAGCCGAACATGGAATCTCCAGAGTTTAGTTCATAAGCATGCTTGGAACTCATTTATCGACCCGCTGAAGGGATGAAAGACTGAGACAACCTTGCCCGGCCCGAAAATCGAACCCAGGACCGGTGGCACGGGAGAGTAAAGCGCTACCACTCAGCCACCGGGTGTCTTTAGTAAAAATCACACAATTATATCATTAATTTACAATTTTTTTCTTTTGTCAAATAAATTATCAAACGGTCGTCAGCTGGGATTAAAAACTCCGACCTCTCTGGTAGAAGGTAGACAGCTTAACCTTTACACCAAGAAGCATGCGCTAGAAAGCATTGCAAGATTTTGATTAACAATGATTTGATTAATCCTAAAATAAAAAATAGATCACTGCAAAAGATAAAAAGGGTTATCGAAATTTTGACGAATCAACTCAACAAAAGTAAAATTTTCAAGAAGGAAAAAAAATCACTAGATCGGATGTCCCATTAGATACGCCGTACGTACCAAAATTCAAGGTTTCAAATCATAAACTCAAGGTTTATCTACGAAAATAGGGTACTTTAACGCTTGATTCGAAATTCGCGTGCCGTAATAATACCAGTATTTAAAAAAAAAATCATGAATATCAATAGTAATAACTAAGCAATGAAAGACATTGGGATTTCAAGAAGTGAAAATTTATAGTAATAACTGGCAAAAAAAAATTAAAAAATTATTAAAACATTACTATGTTTACGATGGAATTAGCGCTAGTTGTGAGCAATAAAATGAAGACTCAATTGCCTGATATAAAATTTTCATTTGCGTAATAACATTTTAAAAATATTGAATCCATTTTACTCCAACCATATAAAAAAAAAAAGAGACAAATATACCACTTTGATTTATTAATTCTTTTGCTATAAATCTGAATTTGTAACACAAGTGTTTTTTCAGTGGAGCCATCTATATCCAAGAATACGACTTCAGCCATACACACATCACAGCCCGTTTTACAGGGAAGACCTAATCCTACTGAGGGATGGCTTTTTGTCGGCAGAAACTGGTTTCTGCCATGCCAGTGGCAGAAACTGGTTATAACCAGTAAAAACCGGCAGAAACTAAAAAAACTTCTATATTAGTTCTTGTTGTTAATTTACGTCACACTAGAGCTGCACAATGGGCTATTGGCGACGGTCTGGGAAACATCCCGGAGGATGATCCGAAGACATGCCATCACAATTTTGATCCTCTGCGGGGGGGGGGGGATGGCACCCCCGCTTCGGTAGTCCGACGACCTGCGCGCGAAGTCGAGCACTTTACGGTAGCACAGTTTAACGAGGACCAATACCGCACACCCTCGGTCCCTACGCAGACTGATCCAAGTGGTCACCCACCCGCACACTGTCTATATTAGTTCTAGTAATTGCTTAATGACATTTTGCTTAAGTAAACTGAAAAATTTAACTCCCTGTAACTGTAACAAACTTTTTAATTCATTGTTTGTAAATATATATTATTTTGTTTAGATTAAATTTAAAGAGTGCAGTATAACAAATATTTATATAAAATAAAGAATAAAATAATGTAATAATAAATATAAATACTAGATTTTAGTTTATTACATGAAACTCTGAAATTCAGTAATTATTATCATTTAACACTTAACGTAACTGAATAGAGCTATTTTCAAATAGTTTTTTTCTTTTCAAGACATAATTTGCATGACAACAATCCAATTATTATAACAGTAACACTTTTAATCTTTGCTGCATGTAAGAGGCGATATAATTGGTTAGATTCACTGATTCATGATCAATTAACTGATTCATTTCTATGAATTATCCATTGTATGCCAATCTCACTACTTACTTTTATGTCATTTTCTGAATTTCTGCCACAAATGTGTAGAAAAGGGTTTCTGCCAGTGGTTTTAACCACCTCGGCAGAAGCTTGCCAACCTTGATCCTACTCCATTCATTCACCCACAGATCGATGTTTTGACCTGCACCAGAGAATGATCAATCTCTAATTCAGTACCCACAGAGGTATTGATTTGTTACGGGAACTAGGATTTTGTGAATGTAATTGTACATCAGTAAATGTTGACTTTATAAAAAGTCAGATACTTTTTAAACACACCTAATAATGTAATAAAAAAAAATCCAAGGATATCATAGACGAAGATATAGGACAAGATTTAGATAATTATATAAATGTCATTCGCAGTATTTTTTTTACATGCTTCTAAATATCCAAATGCTCAAGAAAAAAAAGGGTTAACAAACCTCAAGTGGGATAAATTGATACGTTTGGCATTCTTAGATTATGTTGATTACTGCTATTAATGAACAACACAAGTATAAATATTAATCTTTTGGTGTTTTGACCAGGAAGCTAATCACTAGGCAGGGGTCACTATTTTAAGGAAGCCCTTAGTACAAAATTTACTATAGCACCTCATAGTCTCCAAGGAATTTAATTTCTGTTAGTTAGTATAATCAAACAGTTAAAAAAAATATGATAAAGAAAATATTAACTAAGAAATGTGAAAACACATACATATAACAAACTAACTATTAGTTTTAAATTAAAGAGTGCGATTACAGGCTTTCAAATCATAAACGAATATCTCAACTGTAATTGTAATTCTATATTTTCGAACAGATCTTTTTTCAGTCATTTTTCTCACAAAAAGCACTTTTATTTTATTGACCTAGTATATATATATGTTTGTATATTATAGCTAAATACATTATCAAATTAAGGTTAATAACAAAATCATTGCAGGTTATTTTAAGGTGAAGAAAATGTGTAAATAATTAAAAAATTATAAATCTTAGGTTGCCTATATGTCAGAGATAGTTCTGCAATTAAAATCAGTAAATCTGTTATACTTCAAAACTTTAAAAATTTGCCAACCTAAATCTATAGTGTACAAAAAAAAAAATTTTTTTTTTTCAGCTGAAAAATAAGTTTTTCACTATAAATTAATTTCACTTTTTATATCCATTGCATATTCTTATTTTTATGTATTTTCTTTTACCTAGCATGCTTTAAAAAAAAAATTAATACAAGATCAATTTAATATTAACACTAAAGGCATAAACAATACACTAGAATCCAAGAGGCTCCCTCACAAAATGAGTACAAGAATAGTTTTTTCATACTTTTATAACTTTTACCATAAAATAAAGAACAACAAGCCCTCAATGTAATGTGATATACTCAATATGGAATTTAAGCCATTACTTAGTATTAATATTGCAATCAGAAATTTTATGTTTTAAATAAACTAATTAACATTACCAAGTTTAAAAATTAGAAAAATGCACTCATGTGAACCTTGTTTTTCTTAAGGAATTTTTTTTCGAAGTATGTAAATAATGACATACTTTACATTAATTTATGATTTTATCAAAATATTCAAAAGGATTCATTTTATTTGCCTCATATCAATTTAAAGAAGCTCTCATTTGATTAACAAGATCCAATCACACATATTAAATTCATTTTACTACTTAATATAATAAGTAATGCATGCATGCAAATACTTTACAATAAATTACTTCATATGATTATAACTATTTACTTATTACTATACCATAAATTAATAACTTTATAGACATTATGTTTTAATGCAATTAAAAAATGTTTAATATTGTGAAAATATGACAGAATTGTCAACACAACTTGGAATGAGAAAAAAACTTTAAAAAAAGATGAATTTTCTTAAATTAATAAAGAGTAGTCAGGAAAAAATAATACAATAAATATAACAAACACCAAAGATGTCATTGTTAAACAATAAGATTCATAACAATAAATTTTTTTTATAGAGCAATTAGAAATAATATATCCTGCAATTTTTAAGGCTTTTATAATTTACCAAGTAAAATTTTAATAGCTAAGGTACATTATAATATTTAGGTAATCTTTATGCTTAGTTATAACAATGTAGAGTTTAATTCCATAACGTTCCCGACTCATTTAGAATTTTATTTGATAAAAATATGAATGGTAAACATAACAGGGTTGACGTAAGTTACCAATTACAAGGAGTATCAATTACAGAATAATCATTAGTAATTGGCTATGACGTACCATTGTGTTCTGTAAATATGTTTGCAGCTCCAGAGGATATCCTAGAATCTTTAGATTTTGATTTATGTTTTGAAGGTTTACCTCCATGGCTCCCACTTCCTACAGAGGAGCTGCTTCCTCTATTTTCTTTACCCTGTTGGGCACCCATGGCCAAGGGAAGAAGGTCTATCCAGGTTTTAATCTAACCATTAACGCAGTAATTTGAGACTCATATAATAATAAATATCATGATGAGCCTCAAATACTCATAAATTAGCTTCAATCACTCGATACTCAATCATAACATTGAAAGTAAACAGCCATCTTCATTACTCCTTCTCTTCCGGCTTTCGTAAATGAGATTTTTCTAGTCTCGAAACCAGATGGAAACTGTCCTCAAATTTGAGGACACTTAGTTTTCATTCCGGAATTATATTTGCTCAAATGGCAATGCTCAGTCACTGCACTACGAAAATCGTAGCAATCGGTTTATTCAGTTTTCATTCTGTTAATCTATAAAAACCAATGCGATTTGCGTCTTTCGAATTTATCCACTGTAGTCAGTTCATCCAAAATAAGAATTGGAACCTGTCGGAGTTTTATTTTCTTTCGAAGTCATTAATGTTTTTCTTTGTTTATAAAAGTTGCCGATTAAAGTTGAAATCGCTCAGGTTATTTCATAATATTTGCGAATTAGTGTTCAATAGTGAGCTCTTAAAACTTATACCCCAATTAAATAATGGTAAATGTTGCTTAAAATTTTTTTATGTAGTACAGTGTAAAAACAAAAACGAGATATCATGAAATATCTTTAGAAATTCGATTAAATCAGACGACCTAATAATGCATAAAGTGATTTTCTAAATAATATCTATATATTTTGGAAAATAGTGTTCTGTGTTATAAATTTGTTAAAAATTCCATCGACAGGATAATTTTAATTATACTTTTTTTGGAATGTTTGTTTTTGTGTGGCTTAAATAATCGTAATAAAATTTAAATAAGTCGATTATAAAATATAAAGCTTCTAATTTATGTCAGAAAAAATATTTTATTAATTATATATGTTTAAAGCAGTTTATCCTTCCACCTTTACTAGGTCGGTATTTGTTTTACCTGAACTCTAAATTCCTACTATTCGTCCAGCCATAAAACATGAATAATTTTTATGGTCACCATTCGACAAAATTGCACATTCATCTAGGAGATATTTCCGTAACGTGATCTGTCGCGGCAAGTACAGACGCCAAACAGATGTTAAACTTGCAAATTTTGAAAAAGAAAATGTAGTTGATTGCCCAGGTTTAGCTACGAGTTATACCTTTCGAGTTGATCCCTTTCTGTGATGTTTTTTTAGTTTCAAACAGGTTGCTGCCTGGAAGTTGCCAAGACTTAGTGGTTATTTAGCCACAGATCATGATACGGAAATATCCCCCTAATCTAAATTTAAGGCTAATTCCTGTATTGTGATCTGTGGCAGAATAATCTCCAATACAACTTCAGGGTCAACTAAACTAATTGTCAATACAACTATGCTAATTGACAACTACTGGGCAGTTTCTCATAAGAAACTAAAAAAAAAAAAAATCATCGAAAAGGACCAACTTGCAAAGTATAATGTGTAGCCAAACATCTACATGTTATTTTTAAAAAAATTTGCAAGTTTGAAATCTATTTCGCACCTTGGCAATTGTAGTAGGTGCGACAGGTCATGATGCGGAAATATCCCATAAATTTAAATCATGTTTGTTAAGAATTGTTCTCATACATTAAATTCATGATTGTATTACATTTATATTTACCTTGAGTGATCTTCGGACGACTTCAAAAAGGCAGCCTTGAACATGTTACATATTCATTCTGCAAATTTTATACGATAATAAAATTATCAAAGTTACACTTATTTTTGAGTTTAACCCAAGGTTGAGTTTTTGATGTCAAAAACGTGGGGCAAGTTTTATTTTTGGTATTGGGGGGAATTTTATTGGATAGAGTCAGGTGGGGGAAAAGTGAGTATTTTGTTAAAAAACATATATTTTCTTCTTCTAAGTTGATAATTTATTTAATATTTTTAGAGGCATTTACTGGGATTGTGGCAAGCATTTTTATTTCAGTATTAGAAACTGATGAAAAAAATTAACTAACTATTTGTTTATGATCAACTTATAAAATGTGTTAATTTAAGCTGTTGATGAACCTACTTCTAATATCATTACAAACTATCAAAAACTATTCATTTTAGTTCAAACTAGTAGAGAGATGTCTAAAGAAAAAAATTTATATAGAAATTTAAGAATAAATTTCAAAATTCTATTTATTATGAGTTGTTTTATGAGGTGGGGTAAAGTAGGTATCTATGGTTAGGCTTAGTTAATGTTGTGTGATAGGAATATTATTTTTGCTTCTGTGTTAGCTATTGTATCTAATGCTATATTTTAAAATTAAATAGCTAAAAAATAATTTGCTTGTTTGGTTGTGGCCCTACATAGTAAATTTTAATGCTGAAAGCAAAATTTCTCTTAAATTCAATTTTTTAACGAGAAGAATATTAGGGGGAATAACAATGTAGCAGACAATTATACAATTAAAAAATATTATATAAATAGCATAATGGTATAACTTAATGAGCATATTTAAAGATATAGATGAGTTTTCATCACGCGCGTTTCTGCTTTCATGTGGCAATTCTTTAATGGAAAACAAAATAATTTCCTTAAAAAAAATTCAATTCAATCTAAATACATGTCTGCTTTAAATAGTAAAAACGCTTTAAATTAATACTATACATAATAATTTTTACACTCTCATTTATATTTCAAATAAACCAAGAACTATTATACTTCCCTTGCTTAATAGTTAATGGAATAAGCATTAGGGCATAGAGTTATATACGATTAAGTTTATTATTTATGTAATGCAGAAAAAAAACTGCTTCAAATATCATAATTATAAATCAGATTAAGAAAACAAGCTCATTAGTACTTGAAGTTTCATCTTTGTTCCATATATACCAGTTGAAGGTCTTCGGACAATATAGTAATATGCCACATTTTTAAATTGTTCAGGAGAGCATTTTTAAAAACATTTTTGATAAAGAAAATTTTTTTAAAGAAAAACATCGCAATTCTCATGTAAGCAATAAGATGTTATTGTGTTTTATCAGTTATTTAATAGAAAGATCCCAAACTTGTAAAGTACCTATCTGAAAATAATACAAAGAAAAGGTTTGGTCTAAATATACTTTAACCTTTGAAAATAGAGTGGCCAAGCCTTACAATTAGTATACACAGATAATTAATCTCCTTTTAACTATAATAATTTTTAACAACTCTTTATAGGAAGATCAAGAGGATGTCACTGTAATAAATTCCAGTTTACCTGAAGATTCATTTGAAATCAGAAGTCGTATGCACTTTTTTCAATTATAAGTTATTTTTCAATTTATGCTATGTTTTCCCTTATACAACTTACTAAATTCATAAAAATTTAGTTCATATTTAATAAAATATGAATTATATTGTATGTATTTTACCTGTAAATAACGATGTCATTCAAAATAAAATAAAAAATAAATAATACTTTTAAGAATATTATAAGTGATACCTGTTTTACTAATGGCTTAAGAAAGCAATGAATGTCTGCCCTCTGTACTTTGTTTTAGCCACCCATTTTATTGTAGAACTTTTACATTTGTGTGTTAATTGTTGTTAATTTAACGCTATAAGTGTTATCTTTAAAAAATAAAACCAAGAAAACTACAAGAAACCACAAAATTGCGCATGTCAAACAATAGAGACAAATCAAGAATATCATACCAATGATTTCTATCCAAATATTAATTTGAAAGAGAGAGAGAGAAATAAATAATAACAAAAAATACTCATTTGAAATATATTAGAATCAAGTAAAAATAAATAATTTAATAAAATCTTATATCTCATAGCAAGTTTGATTCATTTCTTTTGTTTCGGGTTTGTTTTCTATTAAAACAAAGTCAGTTGTTTGAAATCATAGCTCAGGCAACGATGACTTTTAAGTTGGAAATCGATAAAAAATAGTTTATGTGTTGCTTACTTTTTTTTTTAAAAAAATATTCATATTGTATTCTTTTTTAAATAATTTTATTTACCTTTCTTTAATTTTCTTTTCTTTTATATCTTACTTTTAGTATTTTAATTTTATGTTTTTAGTTTTTCAAGCAATTTCATTTTAAAAGATTTTAATATTTATTCTAGCTATGTTGTAAAGTTATTCCTTCTCTTTCTCTTTTTTTTTAAAATTTTTTTTTTATTAGCCCATTTAATTTACTTACCATTCATATTGTATGTGTTAGTTTCTTTACAGACTTTTTTAGTGGATTAAACCTGTCTATGATATAAAATATGCAGTTAAAATTAAACAAATAATATCTAGTTAATAAGGTTTCAATTAATTTAAAATCTAAGAATTTTTTCTATTTTTGGGTTGACAATCATGGTATAGAACTTTTAGTTGATATAGAATGTATTATGTTTAATTTTGTATGATTAAGTTATAGAAAAGAGTTTGTTACATTTTATTTGACCCAGGAAAGTTCTATTGTTCTCTAATTTTTAGATGTTAAGAATATTTGCATTACTTGGAGGCTCCACACCCTGTTTACTCCTCTCATAATTTTTTTTAAATAAAAATTTAATATTTTTGAAAATTATCATTTGTTTATGAAATATATAGTTTTATGAAAAAATATTTTGTTAATATATTCTTCAAAAAGAAATAAATCAATACCCCGTTTTAAAAAATAATAAACTGTAGATACAGGTTGTGTGACATGATAAGGATAAATTGATGGAAATTGTTAATTATATAAAACAATAAGTTTAGATCATTATAACATTATAAATTTGCAATGGCTTTTGTCTCTCTCGAATCTTTTTTCATATTTTTATAAAATTTCAAAATGAATATTAAGATATATATTTGGCACCACCTAATCACTCTCTCATAAGAGTTATTACATTATATATGTAGGAGTTTGTGGAGTAAGGGAGGAAATAAAGACAATAGTTTAATAATGAAACTTAGCATTTAATTAAAAAAAAGGAAATAAGTTTAACAGCGATATCATGACCGGTGAGAGCTGCCTACACGCAGGGTTGCCGGATCAAAAAAGAATGCTAAATCAGATTGTTCTATGGAAAAGAGTAAGAGTTATTAATTTATTCGGGACCTTTCCCGTCTGGACTCAATGGCACCTTGGATACCGGAGCTTTCTCTTCTGGAGAGGCTGGCACCTTTCAACGAGGAAGTAGATGATGCAATTCGCCTAACTGTTACATTCCACTACATATATAAGATATTTTTTTCTTTTATTCCTTTTTTTTTTGTTGTTACTTTTGATATTAAGTCAAGCATAAACTTTTTAAATGAGGATTTCAAGAGAATTATATTTTTCATACCAACAATGGATAAATAATAATTTTTTTAAGCAAAAAAGTGAAGAAAAAAAATTTGTGAATAAAGCAATTAAAATTGCAGTAGCTTTTGAACAAATTAAAGTTTAGTAAAAAGGGCCCTTTTAGCATGTTAGAGTTCTTAACAAAAAATTTAAGTTCTTAATTGAAAATGGCCCTTTCAGCATGTCAAATTTCAAGTTGTTGCATTTCAGTTGATTGATTTATATGGAATATGACAAAATACAACTTTAAGAGTTCATAATTTTTGAACTAATAATTAAATCTTAATTATTATTATTTTTATTTCATTATATTCCTAGTACATTTATTTACTTACTTTTGTAGTTTCAATAATTTTTAGGTAAAATGTTACATGAAGCAAAAAGGAAGTACTTAAAATTGCCATAACTTTCAAACAAATTAGAATTCTGGAAAAGACTTGTGTTAAGTTCGCATCACAAAAGTGGTCCTCTCAATGCATCACATTTTGACTCTTTAGTATCATTTCACCTGTCACTTTTGAATCATGAAAGTTGTCATACATTTAAAGACTATGAATGACTGAATATATGACAGAATTCTGATGTAGGCAAGTGCTTGCTTGAAGAATGCATCACTAGTCATATATTCAAGGACAATGAATGGCTGAATATATGACAAAATCCTAATGTAGACAAATGTTTGCTTGAAGAATAACACATAACTTGTCAAGAAAATGTATCTACTTGCAACATAAGTATAGTGATAAAAAGAAGTTTTGTTTCTCAAAGAATAACTTTTTTATAAGTAAAGATATTCAAAAACATATATAATTTAAAATGCAAGTGAGAAAAATAGACAAATTTGGAAAAAAAATTACATGAATAAGTTACATTAGGAAAAATATGTGACAGAAATAGACAATGTTACAAAGTGTAATAACAAAAAATTATTAAGAACATAATCAATGATATTTTGATTTGGGGAAAAAAAAATCTGGTTAGCAGTAATATATACTTAAAGTTTTTTCTTCCATTTTAGCTGAAGTTGAACCACTCAATCAAAGTAATTTCAGTGTTACCGAATCGGTCGAAGTTGTTAATACAGAGGACTCAATAATTGTAAGCATCTATCACTCAAATACTGCTGTCATAACTAATTAATAAATTATTAAAATCAAGGCTGATTAAATTTAGACGTGTGTTAGTTTTTTACTGTTTATTTACATATAGACATCAAAGCCTAAAAAGTTGCAGTTATATATTGGTATAAATATTGTTATTCATATGTTATAAATAGCATGTTGTATATAATATTTAATCACCAATTTCTTATACAATTTAACAAGTTCAAAAAAAAATTTCATTTCCTTAATATATACTTTAATAATAACTAGTGTTGAAGGATATCTTAATTTTTAATATTCTGATATATCATAAGAAAATATCAATATTTAAAAATGTACAGAGCATCAAAAAAGGGACCACCCTGAAAATTTTTTCATTTAATGATCATATCTTCACTTTCTAGGACTCAATCACTCGAGGGGTTGACTTTTAATATTTTAAATAAGTGCAGATGATAGTTAAAGTTACGAAATCAGACACAAAAATGTACTTTCTCCTAAAAAACATTACTCTTTTTCGATGAATTCAGATTCCTGACCCCTAAAATATTGGGATATCCACAATCTGGGAAATATGGTCTTAATAGTTTAGTCAGTAGAGCGGTCCGAAATTTGGACCCCTTAATGTTAATTTTCATTTCCTCATATTTCACCATATCTCGAGAACTTTTTAAGCAAATTCAAAAATTTCCTGCACGCAACTTTTAAATTCAATTATCCAAAGATGATTTCATACAAAAAATAAATTTTAGTAAAGATTTATTTTTTATCGTTTTATTTAAATAAAATTCCAAAAAATTTTGAATTATAAGGTATACGATTTTTTGCATCATTTTAAAGTATCTAATTTTGCATGGCAAAATTTGATCAAAATTGGTTGAATAGTTCCTGAGAAATCGAATTTTAAATATGTAAATTTTGTATAATATTCGATTAAATATACAATATTCGATTTCTCAGGAAGTATTCACCCAATTTCAATCAAATTTTGTATTTTGCCATATTAAATTAGATACTTTAAAATGGTGTAGAAAATTTTATACCATATAATTCGAAATTATTTTGACTATTATTAAATAAAATAATAAATATCCACTAAAATTTCTTTCTTTCTGGGAGATACCTTTAGATAAATGAGTTTTGTAATTGTATGCAAAATATTTTCGATAGCTCAGTAAGTTCTCAAGATCTGGCGAAATATGCAAAAAATAAAATTATCATTGAGGGGTCCAAACTTAAGATCGCTCTCCTGACCAAACTATGATTGACAGCTGACTCCTATATTTTGGGGGTCAGAAATCCGAATTTGTCAACAAAAAAAAGGATATGTTTATTTAGAGAAAGTATGTTTTTATGTCTGATTTCATAACTTACAATATATTCTACAATTATTAATTAGCATATTTGAAGTTACCCTGTCGAGCCATTAAGATTGTGTATTAGAACATGAAGATCATTAGATCAAAAGTTATTCAGAATTTTTTTTTTGCTCTTAATCTCAGTATTTTCAATATAACTATATTTTTTTTTAAATAATAATAATTTTTTTTAGTTAATATTTTCTAGACCAAATGAGAAAAAAAATTATTTTTTTTTCTAAAATAATTAATAAATAATTAAAATAATCTGAAATAATTGTGACTGAAATTTGTATATGTAAGAAGCATAATTTGGGATGGAAGATGTTAAATTCATTAGCATATTTTAAGCGTGCATATTCGTTTTTTATATATATATATATAAAACAAATAATTTGTCATTTCTAAAAATTTTATGTTTCTAACCCTGTCTCTTGATTGTCATTTATTGCAATATAAATAAAATGGTTATTATTTTTCTCCATTCATTGAGAAATCTTAAATCCCAAAACAAATATTTAACATTACATTGTCGATAAAATATAGTCTGGATTTTCATTGAAATTAAATTTACCTGAAAAAGTCAGAGAATTTTTTTTTTAGAAATTGAGTGGTGCATAACTGGATTTAATTATAGAGAAATTGCTTTCAGCATTTCAATAATTTTCAGTGCCGTCATTCCCTTACAAAAAAAAAAAAAAAATAGCTATGAAATGTTAAAAGTAAAATTACTAGAAGTACATACTCCTCAAAATCCTGTCCTATTTTATTATTATTGTACTATACAAATTTTATGTCAAAATATACTATAAATTACCTTATTTTTATTGTTTTTTAGACATTTCTGTTCAGAAGTTTGTCTGTTCAAAATTTCCACTTTTATAATTTAGATTTTAAGCTGCTGTAAAAATTGAAAATTTTGTACTGAAAGAAATTTTATTAAAGTATTTGTTTCAATTGTTTACTTATTGTAATTCTAAATGTAATTCTAAATGTAAATTCCTGTTGTAATTCTAAATTTCAGTGTATAGAGGAAGATGAAGGATGGATAGAGCTTCAACCGGACAATGATATTCCTCCTAATCTTTCTTCTTCCAGTCTACCTGTTACTATTCCTTTTACATCAGGTGATATAGAATCTTCATCTATTAACCATTCTAATGATGATGATGATTTTTGTATAGTTTTTGAAAAGAAAGCATCACCGTCAGAAGTGCAAATTTTAGAAAATTACATGAGTCCAAACACAGAGGCTAAGAAAAAACACAGAAAATCTCAGAATCCAAGGCCATCAAATCAAAGTGAATACCCTAAGTGAGTTCTTTAAAATTTATTTAATTTATGTATCCACATTTAAAATTTAATCTCAAACGTGAGAATAAAGAAAATTTCCACTTTCATTTTTCATATGTTTTCAATTATATTTTAGTAGTGTAACAGAATACACAGACCTTTCATTAGATGATTCCGTCTTAATTGTTGAAGGAAACACCTATGTTCCTGTTGCTACACCGCCTGAAAGCCAAAATTATGTTTTGAATAGATTGCAACAAATAGCCTCTGAATCAGCGTAAGTTAATTTTTTAAGTTAAAAAAAATTAAAGTGGATATTCAAATATTGCATAAACATCTAAGAGTGGGTAGATATTATCTTATTTTTGCTCATAAAAAAACTTGAGTTTAAATAAGATACTTTCTTTTAAATTTCAAAAATAATAATTATTATTGAATAAAAAAAATTGCATTTTGGGAAAAAGTATTTTACATAAACATATTCTTAGCTTAATTTTTAATTATTTGTTTTGACGAAGGTGTGTAGATAAATTTATATGCTTATATTATTATCCAAAAAAATAAAAAATTTGCTTATATGATATCTGGATGATCTCTGAATGTTATGTATACAGTACATGCCTCTTATAAATTCATAACTAATGATAATATCTGAGAATTTTTTGCTTAATTTATCTAAAGTAATTTTGGTACTTTTCCATTATACCGGCACAAATCTCGCCAAGCAGACTTTTTGGCGACGGCACTCAGTCGCTGGAACAAATCACACGAAGCAGACTTTATTGGACACAACACACAGCATGCACATAAAAAAACAACATTCAATAAATGGTCCAATTTTCTTTTACTTCATAGGCATAAACATTTTAATATCGCTTAAAATATTTTCAAATGGGTCCTCCGTTTGCCTTCTCCACATAAATTCCGCAAGATAACTTTTGAGGTGATGAAGTGCCGTTCCTCTTTGTTTCTTATTTCTTATTACCCCACAATCACTCTATTTTCTGCTTGTGCGTTCCAGTTTCCGAATCCACTAAGTTGTACTTATGGTTCACTTTGAAATGTTCGAAACTTTCATCTTCTAGCTTACTTGTCAGTATAATTTCCATGAATCAGAATATATTATAGTTTCTTTTTCGATGTTTTCCTTAATTGCCTTCAATAAAGTGTTCAAGGATTGGTTTGGCACCTCCACAAGGAAACATTTGTATGTTTTCCGGCAAACTCCACGGAATATCCATCGTTGTGGTATAATCCGCCCCGCATTGTTTTTTAGAAATCGTAAACAAGCTTTCATCCTCTTAACGATCATGACAGGTTTTCCTATTTTCCGTTGTTCACGTTTAAGTAAAGAATACACACAAACCTCATGCATGAAGTTATTCCAGTCTACAACTGTTCCGTGTCTGATTTCCAACTGCTTTTCACACCATTTAACTTAGCTCCAACAATAAATAAACTCTTCAAAAAGCCCAATTTCGATAACTGAAACCATGTGCCTTTACGGATACTTCTTTTACAGCGGACAAGATGAAAGGTTGCAATGCCATTGAATTTTATCTTCGATATGCAATTACATTTCATGATTCTTATCACAAATTGTGATTTCAGCTAAAATGCCTTTCTCTTGAAAGAATCTGACTGCTTCTTTCTCTGTTTTGATAAATCTCAAATTTTCATTGCTTTTTGCGTTAATTTTTCATATTGAGAAGAAGACGTGACTGATGGAGAGAAAAAATGGCAGCGACTTGCGTTGAAAATGTGAAGGCAAAAGGTTGCCAGAAGCGATATTCCGTTTGACTTAGGTTGCATCATTATTGACGGCTTTATCGCCTGCTCCGGTATAATGGAAAAGTACCGTAATTTCACAGCCTAGGAGATCATTGACATTAAGGCTCCACAGTGTTTCTAGGCCAGCGACTTAAATACTAATGATGTGGTCGGCCACCTTTACTGCCCACATAAGCCACTTTTACTTGCCATACAACATAGTTCCTATCAATTTGAGGGCTCCAAGCTGCCATCAGAATGAAAGTTTAGTCTTTCACATTATCAGCCTAGTGACTTAATCACTGTGCCATTGCAATTGCTCAATTATCCAAACTCTGAGTTAACAGCATTTTAGGACTACACTTAGTAATATTGTTGAAAATTTATTTATATTGTAAAAAGCCATTAAAAATAGGTTCCTTTTAAACTTATTTTGGTTTACTGAAATGTTGGATTATAGAAGTGACATCTACCATCTATTAATTCAAATTATAGCCGTAAGCGAAACTATTTGTCTAACAAGCAATTTATTTTGCATTTTTTAAATCATATTGAAATGGGTAAAAATGCATATGTTTATGTGAGTTTACTTACTTGCATAATTTCAAAATTTACAGCATTCTTTGTTAATGACCCTGTATATTATTACATTGTACTAAATTATTATAAAACATTACCAAAATTTTTTACCATAAGCAAAACAGAAATATCTTCTTGATTTTTTCCTCATTCACTGAGAATATTTAGTTTGTAAAAAGGGTCTAAGTTCCAAAACTTATTTCAAAAACATTTGAGTTCAAAAACTTACATTATTCTTTTGTATTTATATAGTGCTTGTCACAAATCAGTAACTCTTATTAGTGATAAAAACAAATGAATTTCTTCATTTACTCATTTAAAGTTGGTTCTAACAAGATTGTGTTTTTAGGGAGAAGAAAAAAAGAAAGATAGAGTGTGGAGTTTGTTTTGATGGTCCTGATGAGGTAACTATTTCAGTTTCTTGTTAGTAGGTTATGTTATACCCCTTGTTTGTAAATAACCTGAGCTGTCTTATTTTTATACTTCAGAAATTAAATTCAATGCAGTTTCTCTAATGCTTTTCAAAACTGTGTACATTAGAATGTAATTCATATGTTAAGTGAAAATACAACTTATGGAAATGTTTAAGATTGCTTATCCAATTGAGTAGAGACAGGCAAAAAGTAGAGAGCATTTCATATGATTTCATCATATTATGTTTAGATTAATTATTTAATATATTTAAAATCATTTTTCATTTTTAACAGCAAATCAAAGATAATAATTTGCTCCCAAATATTAAATTTAAAGAAAAAAATTGACTTTTTACTTTGGATAGACTTTGTATTTGCAGTTATGATAAATTTTCTTTTTACTCTGCAGAGAAAGGTTTAAAAAAAATGTTAGGTTTATAGTATTATATTTCTCTTAAAATTCTAATATTTTTAAAAAATTTCTGTTATGTTTTGTATAAAATTAAAAACAGTTTAAGACTATTAAGAAAATTAATTCTAGCTAAATTAATTCTATTAATTCTTATTCAAATTAATTCTAATTCTTTATTAATTCTTGCCTACTAAGGCATTTATTAGAAATTTAAATTTTATTTGGTCCTTAGTGAAATACCTGTTCTTTAAGACAGAGATTACTGAACCATTGATGAAAGTGCTGATCTGATATAGGAAGCTATTATTACTCATTATTATCTATTAACTTTATTTTATTTCTTCTTTTAGGTCATTGTTTAACCATAACTTTACCAGTGTCAAACATTGGATAAAATTGTTGCTTACATAAAAAATTAGTCAATTTTTTTGTATATATGGTGAAAGTAAAAATTAAGTAAATGTCATTGATCCAAAGAACTAAGAGATTACTTATCCATTAAACAAAAATTACGGAACATAAATGGTGCTACTGAAAAAACAAGAAACACACCCTTCTGCCTTAAAAATTTGCTTGATTTCAAGCAGACTTGCTAGCATTGGCAAGTGGCATAAGTAATAACAAAATTACGGAAAATGTAATATTCATAATTATAGTGAAGAAATAGACCAAAGCATTAAAAAGAAGTATATCATCCCTCTATATTCAACTTAGTAGTGATTAATTGATTATTACTCATGCTTATAGTCCTGGACTTACAAAGTGCTGTTAATTTATTGCTTGTTTTGAGTTACATGGAGCACCTGAACAATATAGTGTTATAAAAAATGATTTTTTTCATGAACGTTATATACTTCATGAAAATAATGGTCAAAAGATTTTTTTTTAAACACTTTACAGGTAAATTAAAATTAACCAATTTAGACAAAGGTGTAGAAGACCAATATTTTAAACAACTTTAATTTTGTGTAAATTAAACATCAAAGTTTAGTTAATTTAGATCAGCATTTTTTTAATTTACATATGGACAAAAGATAACTAAAAAAAATTTATAGAAGTCTTGTGCAATTTCAATCTTTTATTTATTTAAAAAAAGTAATAAATTTTTTTAAAAAATTATTCCTAGAGAACGATGTCAAATAAAAATGAAAACTCGATGGTTTTTCTTTAAAGTTAAATTGAGCTTTGTACTGTAAATTTTCTCTCTTCCTCTGAAATAAAATTTTTTCAGGATTAGTAGGTTTTTTTTTATTGGGTTCATTTGGCTTTCACTGACCTTAATTGAAAAATCTAAGTGGTTTTTTGATTGGTAACATTTTTGTAAGCCTTGTTTTCTATTTTATACTTCCCTATTTCTTTTATTTTTAAGCATTATCATTAATTAAAACTGTAAAATGATTGTATTTCTGATTATAATTCTTTTTATTCTACTCATACTATATTTTTAAAATATATATTAAAATAGTTTAAATAATGCAAAATAACTACCCTTGATAGCATTTAAGTGTCTGATGTCTATGTTTTATTGCAATAGTTATGCGACTTACCTTTTTTTACAGATTGAAGCAAGTGGCAGGAGTTTAGTCAGCACTAATTGTGGACACATATTTTGTTCCGATTGTATAAAACTAGCTATAAAAAATTGCAAGCAATGCCCCCAATGTAGAAAAAGGCTTACTATGAAGCAGTTCCATGCTCTCTATATATAACATCCTTATTTTTTTGCAATCTTTTGGATTTTCTGTTGTTTTATTTGTATTATAGATGCTAGTAAGTTTACTTACCTTTTGAATTAAAATATTCATATTTACCAAAGTATTGTTTTTAAAAAAATACAAACGCAAAATTCGTACCAAAATCTTAACTTTTTGTCACAAAAATAAGACTTTTTAGAAAATGCTGTACACCTTTTCATTTATTGCTTTTAATTTGAGAAGCATAAAATATTGTAACTTTGTTGATTTCTGATGTTCAGATTACATTCTATTTACATTTTGGGGCAAAATAAAATTATGTTAAGTGTATTAACTTTGAAAGTCAAATGTTTGTATGTTAAAAAACATACATATTTATATTATAAATTTATTTGTATTTTGAAATTGAATATATGATTTTTGCAGAATTAAATGTAAAACCAAAAAAAAAAAGCTATTTTTTTAATAGTTTATTTGGATTTTGAAACGGAATATTGGTGTGAATTACAATATTGTTCTCAAAGAATAAATTGTTAGAATGGAAACAAAAAGTCTGAAAATATGTAGAACTATTTCACTGTCATTTTTTGTTATATAATCAAAATATGTCTTTGTATATTTTTTCTGACCTGTTGTAATATCATCTAAATTTGTATATTAAAAAAATAAAATTTTTGTAATTATTTGTATTATACGATCATTTTTATGTTCTATTTCATTTAGTACAATTTTTCTTTTTCATGACATATTTTAAACTTTTCTAATTGCCTGTTTAATTAGAACATTTATTTAGTTTATGTACCTGTAATAAATTTTACACACTATATTATTGTCCATGTCAGAATTTTTCAGTAATATTAAATGTCCTGAAAAAACTAGAATCATTTCATTTTATTTGAAACATCTTTAAAATTTAAAAACAAAGTGAAATAAGAAAAAACAAAATGCTAAAAATCACTTTGTAAGTTAAAAAAAAAGAAAATCTAAAATGATTTAAAGTCAAATTTTTTGTAAAATTTTTTTTTTACAATTGTATATCTAATTAAAACATTTGCTGATTAGATTTTGATATTTATGCAGATTTTGATATTTGATTAGATTGTTGACAGTGATTGGGTTTTCATGTACCAGGACTCTATGTTAAGGGTTGAAGGTCCTGACCATGAAAATGCTAATTACCAACCATAATGTAATTAAAGCGCAGACAATATCAAATGAGATACAAAATCCTACTTTCTCAGAATAAACATTTTTTTCTCTTTTTTTGACAAATAATTCTTGATTCTCAAAATATGAGTGGTATATAATTAATCTACAATCTGGAAAATATTGCCCCAATAATTTAAGAATGGAGCTGGTAAACAGTTTGAACTAATTAAAATTAATTTCACTTTTTGTGTAATTTTCCTTTTAAAATTAGGCCTTTGAACACATTAAGTACTATAAAATCTATTAAAAGTTATTAAAGCGTTCACTTTTTTATTTTGTGCACTGTGCAAGAACAATATATAAATATCATTCTATTTCACTTATAGTATATTTCACTCTTATTGCATACTTCCCACCAATAGGAGATTATTAAAGTTTTTGCCAGATACCTGAGTTTTCAGGAACTTTTAGATCAGTTCTGGAAACTAATAGCCATACTTTGTACATGGAAATAAAGATCATGCCATTTTCCTTGTCCACAAACTACCAACTATTGACTAAATCTTTAAAAATCCCTAATATGTAAACTGTGTCATAGTGTTCACATTCGTGGCTTCTTAAATTGCTGGTGCTTTTAAAAGTAAAGATAAGTTATTAAAAATTCTTAGTCATTAGGTCCGAAGCAAATTTGGCTTTGGACGTCAATTGCACAGGGAAATTTCCTCCCCTCCTAAAGCTCGCAAGATTGCTATGTAATTTGTACTTACATCTATTGTTTGATTAGAAATTTATAACAAAATAAATTAATGTTGCATAGGCAAATAAAATAATTCTCGAGAAATTGAATTATTTTCAAATATTTTTATATGTATGATAAAAAAAAAATGATCTCTTAGAACTCTCAACTAGTAAGCTTTTTATTACATGTTAAGTTAACAATTTCTATATCATGACTATAGGGATTAATCAAAAAATTGGATCAGATTAAAAGAACACAAAGTTAGCACTGTTATGCTTATTTGAAAAACATCAAATTCTTGCTTGTGGTAAGAAACATTTCTTCATTGACATCAAAATCATGTGAATGTAGATTGGAATATAGTGAGAAAAATAATCACTCAATATGTAACATGATATAACCCTATATTATACATCCCGTTTCGAGTATTTATGACTTAAGTACACAATTTTTTTTTATTTAATTGTCAATATAATTTGTCCATAAAATGTCTTTTTCTATTGAAGTCCATGTCAGTTTTGAAAGAAACACTTAAATATTGGTAAAGTTATGTAACCCATTTTGTTACATAACCTACTTTGGGTAACTGCCTACCGGTTTGTATAGTGGTCAGGGAGCTGACCTTGCACTTGTAAGGTCCCGGGTTCGAATCCCGGACAAGGCATGGATGTTTTTTTCATTCTCTGTACTATCTGTCCTTACTGTGAGAGCAACGTTGGCCCACCTACTATGGATCCCTTGGAAACAGTGTCTTACAAATCTGCATTACGCATACCTGATTTTAGAAGCCAACAAATCTTTCAGTACCTCTCAGCCATTTTTGCAGAAAAGCTTTTCTAGGTGAGTTTTTAAATCGTCCAGAGAATTGTTATGTGCAAAAGTTTGATAAATATAGTGGATAGGTTTTATTTTTAAACAGAAGGGAATAAACCATGCCTTTTCTCGAAGAAACATGACATCTTCAGATTTATGTCCAATTACATCTTTAATTCGTCTAACAGCAGTAATACTTTGATAAAATTGATCTTTTATAATTTTGTAAACATGTCATGTGCTTTCAAACATTCTGATATTTTCAAACCTACCCATTTGTCACCGAAAACAATCACTAACTTTCTGGGCATCTCAATTACTTCGTATCATCCTTTTCCTTTCAATAATATGAATCAATGATTAGTTCAAATCAGAGGGATTTTATTGTTGTAAGAGATGTAGAAGTGGAAAGATCTTAGATCCTATGTAGATTGTATCCCTGTTAGAGAAGGAGACAGTAAGTAAGTTGCTTCACTATTTCTTGTAGTAAAACTTTGTGAGCCTCCATTGTCTTCAAACACTAAGTAAAGAAAAATAATTGTATTAGCTTTTATGTTAAATTATTGAAAAACGATGAAAAAAAATTAAAGTACCAGGGGGCTCAGTCCCATGCACATAGCTGGGTGCTAATATTTGGAGGAAGTGGTTCCAAATATTTTTTAAGAAAATTTCTGATCATATATAGGGGCAAATTTACATTTAATATTTGATCGGTTTACCATAACAGTTTCATTCACAATTTTTTTTTTTGTTTATTCAATTTTGATCTACAGTAAAACCTCGTTAAATATTTTTCACCAAAAGGATTATTTTGCAATAATGTAAAATGTTTATTCTTAATAATTTGCTTTACAATTTTATGCGTTTTATTTATTTATTTATTTTTGCTACTAGAGGACCAAGCCTCCTGTTTATTGCTGCTTTTCATGTTCAACATAATTTTTTTTAAATTTTATTGTTTATTATAAGATAAATTTGATTAGTAAATAGTTTAAAAGGCAAATTTGGCGAGTTCAAAACCGTAATTAAATATTTTTGCTTACCAAACAGTCAGATGCATTAAATACAATTTGCACATGCATCACTTTCTGCATGAAGCTGATCATTCAACGAATCTTTTTAACGATAATTTATTTATAGCATATTAATATAATTTACTCGAAAATTTAGGCAACGATCTGAATTTAGGCAACGATCAACAACAACAATAAGAAAATAAATATAACAGGTAAATACCTTTAAATTTGGCTTACAAAAATAATTTACAGAAAAACAATGCATTAATTAATTTTATTAACTTTATGCTGATGACAACCAAAAGAGTATAGAAATATATGTGGGAAAACTGGATCCTACAATGTGGTTTTTCGGCCAGTAAAAATGTACCGACAACAAAACAATAGAAAACTATGACACCATCATTAGATATCCTTATATATTAATTATTTTAATATGCTTTCTGAACACAGTTTTAAATAAAATTTATTATAAAAGTAATTATAATTTAATCCCCTTTTAATATTTGTAAAACTGTGAGTAATTATAATTATCATAAAATGTTTCATAATAAGGTAATAACACGCAGAAAAATAAAGTAAATGAACAACGCGAGGATCGCGATAGCTTGGTTGGTAGAACGTTGGGCCCGTGTCCAAGACATTGTGAGTTCGATCCCTACCTGCCGAAGACAAGTAAATAGTGGCTGATGCATATTAAATCTGTTGATTCACTAAGTCCTCCGAGTTCCCATAATAATTCAATATCTCTGTGAGTACTGAATTGGAGATTTATCGTTCTCTGGTTCAGGTCAAAATTACGATCCGTGGATGTACGAATGGGTCCACCCTATAAAAACGGGCTGTGGCGTGCGTGTATCCGAAGACGTATTCTTATCTCTAGATGGTGCCACTGAAAAACAAAAATCGCATCCTCTGCTTTAAATTCGCTTGGTTTCAACAAGCATGCTTGCTGGTATTGGCGAGTAGCGTTAAAAACAGCAACAACAAATGAACAACGCTTTCGGTTTCAGTCACTAATTTCAAATCATGATCAAATTTTTTATATTAACTGAAAATTTAAGAAATGGCGATTAATAAATATCGCTGGTAAATACCGCTATAACTTTTATTAATCTCATACTAATGGCCCTCAAAGATATTGAAATCTTCTTTATTTATTAATGATTATATCCTGTTTTTTTTTTGTTTTTTTTCCAGTCGAATGAACAAAATGGTTTAACGACGTCTGTATTTTTATGGTGCATACAGATATAGACGAATGTTTTAATGTAATTAACGTTAGTTTGTAAACTAATACTCTTCATGTATATTGTAGAGTGCCTGTTAAAGTTTTTATCTACCCTCTAAACTTTCGATAGATATTAGTCTAGTTATCACAAGGTCTTCTAAACATTAGAGGAAAAGGTGTAAATATGGGCACCCTCTTTTGTTTTTTGGATAAAGTTACTTTCAATTTGAAAATTTCTAGATTTTTATCTTTCATTAGCAACTATAACAAGTTTCCTAAATGCGAGAAGGCAAAACAATGATTAACATCAATTATTTCATTTCAAAAACGACGATTTTCAAAAATCTTTAAAAAAAGCACCAGAAAAAATGGGGTGTAAATATGGGCCCTCTTCAAAAAAGCCACCAAAAATAATTTAAAAACAGGATAAAACAATACAAAATGGTAGAGAATTTATTTATTACAGGAAAAAAAATTATTTACAGAAATCGCAAACATAACTGGCTCTTTCACCCCCGGCACAGTGCCCACATTTGGCACATAACGCATCTTACCCACACCTCTCCTCGAGTGTCTTCAGAGAACTTTCCATCACAAAAACTGCAAGTTGCATCGCTGGTTTATCCCCACCGTTGACATTTATTATATTCGTATCATCATCGCTGTAGATAAGAGGAGGGTCATCTAGTCTGATGAGTCCGATGATGAATCGTATCGGTTTGTGGGCCGAATTTTCTTTTTTTGAAGGCCTTTCGTCTTCCCACCCTGCCCTCTGGCCGGTCTCTTACCCCGGGAAAACTCAAGGACGTCTTCTTGAGAGCACTTGTCAAGCGTCTTGGTCAACTGATCCTCGTATGGTAATCCGGTGATGAGGCTGGACCTTGCTGCTTTGCGTCCACGAGTAGTGGTTATCTTCTTAATGTTGGGAACAGGAGATATGTCGAACGGAGAAATTGCACTTGAAGTTCCCGGGGAACATTGAGGTATTTCAGCTGCCTTATCAATTGGCATAACTAGAGCCTGATGTGCTAAACTCCACTAAAAAAAGTTGGTGTAATTATGGGCACCCTTTAAATGGGGGCCCATATTTACACCAATCCCACCTAAGAAGGATGGCCACTATCACAAGTAACCTAAAAGCGTGCGTGACTAAAGGTGTGCTTCAAAAAATAGCTTAAGATCTCCGCTTTCCGGATATCACTGTCAAATTATTTTCAACAGAACATAAGTACATGAAAAGAAAACGATTTCACATACCTCTCAAAAGTTTGCAGTCCAGAATAAACACCAATTTGCGCAATAACTCACGCTGCATCCACACTACTTGAAAAAATGGTTTCAACTGCTCTGTACAATCTTATATTAGCAACTGGCGCCATATACAGTCCTTGCCGCCAGTCTTCAGTACCTGCCATAGCTACTAGGGAGGGGTGCCCATATTTACACCTGTGCCCATTTTTACACCTTCTCCTCTATATATAAAAAATGCATCTTATAAATAATTTATTGAAAAAGTAATACCATCTTACAATACCTAAACACCACTTTTATAGCTGAAATTAAAAGGGTTATTCTAGAATTTTGTGGGCACTGTAGATAAGGGATAACAGTTTTGAAAAACCAGTTTTATCAATGAGAAAGGGAGAATAAATATTTCTCATTAGATATATTCGGGAAAAGAAACCTATGATCGCTTTTCGGTGATTTCTATGGCTAAAAGTTTTTTGATAAATAAAAGAGCTTAACAGCAAGTTCTTATAGAAATGGCTTTGATAAAGAAAATTTTGAATCTTTTTTAGTTTTTATGAAGTCAATTTGTTGACAAAAATTAGATGTTTCTTTTTAATTTCTAAAAGATCTATGTAGTTCGAAAGATATTTAACTTACTTTTCTCTTTCAATCCTTTACCAAAATGGTAAATTGCAAAATACGATGTTGAAAATATCAGTAACATCCATATGATCAACGCAAAAGAACCACATACAAAAGTACTGTTATAAATTGCATCGATATTTGAGTGTGTTGTTACAATCTATAATAGGAAAAATATAGAATTTATAATAGAAAAGAAAAATTGATACTAACAAATAAATAAATAAATCATTTCTTCTTAATGAAGGTTGTGAAATTTCAACATGTTTTAATAGAAAATAGCTGATACGTATCTTTGTTGCCTGTTGAAGTTGATGTAAATATTATGCACTTTTTAATTTAATATTATACTCTTATTTTAATTAAATGGTATCTAGAATAGAAAAATAAAGTAAATAATTTTTTAACTTCGTTTTTAAAGTTCATAAAAATTAGCGATATGATTTTATTTATTCATTTTTAGCACTTAAAATAAGAAATGTGAAAGAACTTTTAGAGGTGATAAAAGTTTATTGAGTTAGTGATGCACCCTAAGTATTTTGTTTTAGGTCTGAAATAATAATTATTTTCTTTTTAATCAGCTTTTAAAACGCAGTTTTTAAAACTTCAATTTTATTTCATTAAATTTTTTTGGTCTAATTCAATACATCTTTTCGTTATGGAATAATATTTAATCCGAAAAGAATCTTGATATATCTTATTAAACCTAATTTTTTTCCAATATAATATATATTAGTCAAAAAAGTGTCATACAATATCTTATGGGCGATTCCATGAAAAAGGGGAAAAGCATCGGAAAATTCAAATAAGAATAATGTTATTATTTTGGATTTTTTCTGAATTAGAAAGGTTTGAAGTTTGATAATTTATAAAAAAATTTTTTGAGAATTCAGTTTTTTAGTGTTGGTAGCCCATTGAACATTGGCATTTGCTTGTTCTGATTTGGGTGAAGAACAAAGTCAGATTCTGAAAATCAGTAACTTAACATTATCTTCCTTTCAAAATGTTCCAAAGAATAAATATTGTTTATTACACTTAGTTGAAGTATTGTGCAGTGTTAAAATAATTTTTTGTTGTTAAATTCACTTAATTATATAAATTTCATCTAAACATTAATGCATGTAACGTAAGTTACCAAAAACTAGGAAAAGTTTTTATGTGTAAAAAAAAACATGTGATACAAAAGTAAGAATATTATTTTTTCTTCCTTAAAGGCTAGCACTAAATAAATAGCAATAGTTTTTTTTTTAAATATTATTTATTTATTGTTTTGTGCACTATTCAATATATGTAACGTAAGTTACTGACTTGCATGTAATGTAAGTTACCAATGTGAAATGAGTTCATTTCTTTTGAAAATTGGCATATAAACTAAATAAGATGTATCCAGCTACAATAACAAAGTTTAAATAAATAAACACTGCCTTAGGATATTAATTTTATTGAAAATCTTTGCATTAAGTCATTTTATTGGGTGCTGGCATTCATATGTTTTCAAAGTTGGACGAAATCTCTCTACAAGCTAATGGTGGCAAGAAGAAAGTACAATTCTTCTTCATTCAGTTCGGTCTTCTTCATTCAGTTCGGGAAATGTACCAAATGTTTATGGAAAAAAAAAAAATCCAGAATGCAAAATTGGAAGACTAAGTCCTTTGAGCTCCGTCCAAAGCATATCTTGCTTAGTAGCAAACCTCCCAGAAATGTTTGTCTTTGTAAGTATCACGAAAACTTCGGATAAGCTACTGAAGCCTTCAGAAAATTCCATAATGTTCCATCTTACGCAATACTTCAGAAAATTATTTTTATGTTCAGAAAAAACAGATGAGTGCTGGTCTGGAGAATGTGTGCCGGTGGATATCAAAAATGTTCACATCTGGTCAGATGGGCCAAGGAGTCAGTTCAAGAATCGATATATAACTCCGGTCTTACCTGTTTTTGAGATTCATCATGGAAAAATATTGATGTGGAATTATTTTGGTACGTCACACGGCAAGAGTCCTGTTGATGGGACAGGTGGATCTAAGAAGTGTAAGAGATGTCGTATAGAAAAGAAAACATATTGTCATCAATGCTTCTGAGTTTGGGATAGCAACACAAGAGCATTGAACAAAAATAAATACGGTAGAAATCACACCAGAAGATATTAAGAAGTGTCAGAAAAAGTTAATCTGTCTAGTCTATTCTCAAAAGCTCCACAGATTAAAAACATTAAGCAGATCCACCATTTAAATGTTCAAGAAGGTATACCAGAAGGGTTTTTTAAGTGAAAGATGTTGAAAAACAAAATGATGAATCCAAAATAAAAGCTGGAGATTGGTATATGGTTAGATACGAGGAAATATAATATCCTGGTGTGATAATGTCTGTTGAAGAGCAAGAATTTAAAGTCAATGTAATGGCTGCTGTGGGAATCTATTGGAAATGACCAGGAAAAAGAGATGAAATATTCTACCAGAAAAAAAGCATGGTGAAAAGAATTGAGCCCCTATACTAGTTAATAACAGAGGACATTATAAGTGTGCATAGTAATGTCTGAATCAAGTGTGTAAATCAAAAGTTTTTTGAGTTTACTTCATGTACACTTTTTCTCCCTTGCACTATACTGTTTAAATATGTTAATTTGCATTTGTACATTACTGGAGTAAAAGTTTGATGCAAAGGGAATTTCGTAACGTAAGTTACTGTAACGTAAGTTACCCATTTAAAAAATTATATTTAATTTAACTTTTGAAATAAAATCCTAAATCTAGGCATGATAAATATTTAAACATGTCAGTAAAATGATACATATAATCTTAATCAATTAACATTTGTATAAGAACAGAATTTTGCCTTCAAGCATATTGCAAATTTATGCCATTCCTTTTTCAGTAACGTAAGTTACCACACTAGTTTTAGGTTTTTACACTGCTTAAATTGAAAAAATTAATTATTCTAATTAGTTTCCTTTTGGTTTTGATTGAAATTTTAAGAAATCACTTTATTTTAGATTGTGTATTAGTATTATTTGTTTGCTTCTAAGTTCTCAGTGCAATAAAGTTTCTGTGAATGTAACGTAAGTTACCATGGAATAGCCCTTATTCAAAAGTCTTATTGAATTCAAAGAAAATAATTTTTAAATAATAAAAAGAGTGCTAGTTTCGAAAAAAATTTCATAAAAAGCAGCTTATGAAAAAGGATTTTTTTAAAATTCAGAATAAAATAAGGCATGTTAAAACACATTTTTGTTGAATAATTATTCTACAGTGTTAGATAAATATTGTGAGTAATGTAAAATTTGAAAGCTTAGTTTAAAACAAAAGACTCATTCACGTATTTATATAACTCTAAAGTAAATTAAAATAAGGAGATTGAATAAAGTTGTAAATTGGTAATATTTAACTTAGATTGAAATTTCAGAGAATTTAATTGGAAATTTGATCATATCATATAATGCGATCTTATAAACATATTAATCGTATTTGTGTGTGTTATTATTTCATACACATGCTATAAATTTAAATTCTTGTACTTGAAATTCAGAGACAAAAACCACTAATGCTTATACTTACATAAATAAATTTGTATGTGATATAAGTTGGTTCAGCAAGGGCCAAGATGTAAAATAGAATCATCAGAGATTTATTCTCATAACGTAACTATAGAAAAGAAAGAAAGAAGAAAAAAATATGCAGCGTAATCCAAGAATTTAAAATTAAGAGAATTGCTTTTTTTATTATTGAATGTAATTCTGCATTGCCTTTTAAGATAAAGTTATTTAAAATTGTGGTCTAATCTTATTAACCGTTTTACAATTATTACTTTTGCGCAAATAACATTAATATACAATTATAAATGACAGTTAAAGAGATCTGCTAAATGATTTAGAACTTAACGATCAGCTTCATGCACGATGAGATGCAAGCAAAAATAGCATTTAATATATCCGCCTGTTTGATAAGCGAAAATAATAAATTACGGTTATAAACTAATAAAATTTGTTTGAACAATTTAATGTTATAACAATATAAATGTTATTTTAAAAAATGATTACTTAGAAAAACGACTTCTGTTCACCAATAGGTCTAAATATTTACGATATTAATAGATAATAATATATGGACGTGGGAAGTGGAGGCACAAGCGTAAGCAAACAGAATCCTTTTTGTACATATATGTTAAATGAATTATTTTAACTTTAGTCGAAAAACTGTTGTCTGACAAGAAACAACAAATATTGCGAAGCAATAATCGGGATTGATGAGCGGCAGCGAACAGGAGGTCAGCCTCCTAGAATCCAGCGACATCCAACTCACGAAATCATCATTAAATTTCTCACCTCCCTTGATGTTTGTATGAGACCAAAAAAACAAACAAGCAAACAAAAAAATAGTTTCATACTGATATTTGTAATGGTCGGGGTAATTAGCCTAATTGACAAACGATCGTAAATTCGTAACACGTTAAGACAGGATATTAAGTCTAAAATTAGTCAAATTGGACCATATGTTCCTTAACAGGTTAACAGGTAAGAGAAAAACTAGAATTTTTTCCCCCGGTGTCATGTAATAATCGGAGCAATTCGAGGTGGCTATACCCTAACTGGGGGGTAGAGAAAAATTACAAGTTTTTTTTCCAAAGTAGAAATCTTAAATTTAATGGCGAAAATTCAGAGCAACGCTGAAGATAGAAAGCGCCAAAATAGTGTGTTTGTGCTGGTTAAGGACTATGTGGTTCATGTAACCATAACTGCTGCCGGTGGATGGTTTATTATAAATGAATTTTTGCATTTATAATAGTGTAATGTAGTATACTATTTTTATGAAATAATTGTACTGTTTTTAATGCTCAGAAATCGCCTAATTATTAATTTTTCAACACAGATATTTTTCTTGAAATATTGGGTATTTTAAGTTAATTAATTCTTAAAAAAATTGAGTTATTTACTTACACCTAAAAAACCAACAAGGATGAAAAGAAATGTAACAGGTATTCCAGATGCGAGAATAATTGTCTGTGTTGTTTCTCCTATCAATATCACATCTGCCTTGCCCATGACTAAAACCAACATACTAAGCTTAAAAAAAGGTAAAAAGTAAGTAAATGAATAAAATAAAAAACAAAGCAGAACAATATTACATAAATGCAGAAAATAAAAAAAAATTGCAGAAAACAACAGTAAACAATAACATTACAGAAAATAAAACATAAGAATAGACATTAAAAGACTTCAAACAAAAAATACATATTACGGGTGGTCTTTATGTAACACCCTGTATGTCGTTTAAAATTGAAGCTTTTCTTCGAGTTAAAAAAACTGAAACCGTGACATTTTTTAAAAAAAAAATTTGTGTGAAGAGCTTTGTAGCTTTTTGAGTAAGAGTTACGAAAATAGTTGTGAACATAGTTACGTTTTAATGGATTTTTTTCTAATTTCAAATTTGTTTACAGAAAACTCTGCTAAAAATTTCAAGAAATGAACATAATAAGAAAATTATAATTCAAGAATGAATAATTCGGTCATTAATAAGTTAAACACTAAAAAATAATTGAAGATTAATAAAAATTGCAATTTTTGATGAGATTATTATTATGTTGATGAATAAAGTTTAGCAAATACTCTTTTGACTAAACTATTTTTTGTTACCATTTACCTAATTGTGTCTAAGTTTATAGTGTTATGGAGATTTCAAAGAATTAATGCAATTATAAACAAAAGTCAAAACCTTTAGGCAAATCAGAATCGTAAGAAAATATTCATGTTTATTCCAAGAAAGTAATATTTTTCAAGATTTTGTTACTTTGCAACGTAAAAATACGATCATTAAATCAAAAAAAATATTTTAAAAGTATTTCTTGTAGTACCGCAGACACTGTTCCTAGTAGATCACCGAAGTTAATCATCACTATCTGCGATCAATGTGTGGGTGGCTGATCATTTTGATCACCTGCAAAGGAACCGAGGGTGAGCCGCATTGGTCCTCGTTAAACTGTTCTACACGCAGAGCATCGGCTACTGGAGTGAGAGTGCCATCCCCTCTGCAGAGGATCAAAATTGTAATGACATGTCTTCAGATCTTCCTCAGGGATGCTTCCCAGACCATCGCCAATAGCCCATTGTGCAGCTCTAGTGCGACGTAAATGAACTACAACAACAACAACTTTTCCGAATTGTGCTATTAGCCCATCTACATGACAAAAGCTTATAAGCCTTAACTGATCAGACAAGCCTGCAAATGTATGTTGTATCAGTATACACAACTCCTCTTTTTGCCTGCGTAAAAGCGACTAGCGTCCTCAAAACGCTAAAAATCTTGTATCGAAATAAAAAAAGTTTTCGAAAGATCATTTCTTTACTTTTTGAGAAAAAAATTCTTTCTGTTAGAGAAATCCGTCGAGGTATTTCTTGTTGTCGTATGCCATTAAGGCAAGAGGGTTGCGCTTCCTCTTGTTTTCCAGTGGCTCCTTCTATGGCCAAGAAATTGACTTCTGCCACACACATACCTCTCAACCCATTTATAGGGCGAATTCATTCATGCATCCATTTATTCATCCACAGATCGTAATTTTGACCTGAACCAGAGAACAATCAATCTCCAATCCATTACCCCTAAAGATATGATTTATTATAGGAACATGGAGGACTTTGAGACCCGACAGATTTAACCTGCATCATCATAATGACACAAGAGAGCCTTCGACCAGGCAGGTGGTATCGAACTCACAACCTCTTGAACATGGGCCCAACGCCCTACGAACTAGGTTATTCCGACCGCAAGGTATCTCTATTCTAAGAATATAAATTTGGAACGACAAAGCAGCCAGTTTTCATATATTCGTATAGAAATTTTAAGACTTCTTTTCTTAAGTTCTTTTTTTGTTTTTACTTTCTTGAGAAAACTGCTTACGTAACTTAATAGCCTACGTAAGATGTTTTTAAAATGTATTTTTTTTACAATTTTAATCGAAGAATTTTTTGTGATTAGTATTGCTCGAACCCTTTTCCTAAGATGCTAATGCAATATTTGAATAACCCCTTAAAAGTTTAATTTTGCATAGAGATAAAAATTCTACCTAACATCATATAATTTTAATGTTAAAGTGTGCAAAAAAATAAATAAATAAACGGACCATCCTGAATAACGTTTGATCTAATGATCAGATCTTCACGTTCCAGAACTTCCAGGCGATATTTTTAGATACGAAAGCAGACACAAAAACATACTTTATCTGAATACACATTTTTCTCGACGGATTCGAATTTCTGACCCCAAAAAATATTGGGAGAGTAAAATATATTATCTGGAAAATATAATCTCAATAGTTTGGTCAGGAGAGAGGTCCAAAGTTTGGTCCCCTTAATGTTAATTTTACTTTTTGCGTATTTTCTTATATCTCGAGAATTTTTTAAGCGAATTGAAAAAATTTTGCACGCAATTATAAAATTCATTATCCAAAAATAATTCCACGTAAAAAATAACTTTTAGTAAATTTTATGATTGTTTATTATTTTACTTAAGAATGGCCGAAAAATTTTGAAATGTCAGCTATGCAGTTTTTTTCTTCATCATTTTAAAGTATGTAATTTTGCATGGCAAAATACAAAATTTGAGCGAAATTGGTTGAACAGTTCCTGAGAAATTGAATTTAAAAAAAGTCAGATATTTAAAATTCGATTTCTGAGGAACTATTTAACCGATTTCGCTCAAATTTTGTATTTTGCCATGCAAAATGACATACTTTAAAATGATGTAAAAAATTGCATACCTTACAATTCAATTTCTTTTTTACCATTATTAAATGAAATAATAAATCTTTACTAATTCCTGATCAAACTATGGGGACCATATGAGCATATTTCCCAGATTGCGGCTACCCCCTATATTTTGGGGGTCAAAAATCCAAATCCGTTGAAAAAAAAAGATATATTTATTCAAAGAAAGTACGCTTTTGTGCCTGATTTCGCAATTTAAAATATCGTCTGCATTTATTAATTAGCATATTTGAAGTCACCCCCTTGAGCCATTAAGTCTTAGAAGATGCGATCATGAGATTAAAAGTTATTAAGGGTGGTCCGTCTATATCTTGAGCACTGTACATACTAACTTGTAGTTGCATATCAAATTTCAACAATGAGCTGCAGATGTAATAAATTTGACAGGACTTTTGTAATGATGCAGTCGCACCGACTGTATAAAATACCAAGTTATTGGAATGGAAATATCGAATGCACAGAAAAACTCCGAGACCAATTAAGAATGGACTGAAAACACCAATGATTGTTAAATAGCCTGAAAAGAAAACAAGCTTCACAATGATTTTAAAACAGTGCTATAGTGCTAAAACTTAAGATAAGGTATAAACCTAAATATTGCTATCTAGACGAATAACTAAGTCGAATGAAATCTATTCGAAGTGGATAGGACTAATTAATTTAGAAGTTCTTGACGTGCTATGCATAAAAAGTAGATTATTTACTTGCACCTATTTACGCATCTGGCATTTGTATCTGTTACCGGCAAATTATGAAATCCGGCATTATATATAATGCCTAGGCATTATATATTATCCCTGAAACTAGCCGGCAAAGTATGAGATGATTTATATTTCACAAATGACGGATGCTATTTAGGCAAAGTATGAAATAAACGTCCTGATGAGGTTATTATGTAAATGATGTGCATGTGAATGACCGAAATCGGTGGTTGTTGACTTTCACCGGTGAATGTTGAAAATCACATAGTCGCTTTGGTGAATGTCCGAAATATTTATTACATCCGATTTGATATTAATTTATTCGCGGATATAATTACATTTATTCGATATTTTAATTCTTACTGACGATAGATTAGAAGAAACATCATTTTTTCGGTGCTACTCACACTATTTTAATGATATCTTTAGCTTTGGCTACATTGATACAATATTAGAAAGCACTATTTTGGAGGATGTAATCGCGTGAGCTGATGACAAGATTATAGCTTTTCGTTAATTTATTTTCTAACTTTAATAAATTTTTAATTTTTTTAAAAATATTGCAGGTATAGTATACGATTGATTTGGCTAAGAGTCAAAATTTACCAGATGTTGTTAAAAATAACCTTCGTCTATACGTTTAGAGACCACAAAATAGCAAGTTCGAACATTATTTTTAAGTGTCAACGAGGAATCATGAAGAATTCGTGTAGAGGGGACAGCTAGGGGCCACTTAAATATTACGTAAGCATAATTTTGACATTTTCAGTCACCCTCCCTCTCACCTAGATATAGAAAATGAGCAAATTATAATCACTTTCCATACTTACCTAAGAGAGTCGCAGCACCTCATCCATAACTTTTTGTTTTAACTTTGACATTTGTTGTTGTAAAGCACTTATAAAATTAAATTTAAATAAAAATGTAACTTCACATAAAGGAAAATGTGCATTTTAATTCCTTTTAAAAAAATTTCGAGTAAAATATTTTTGAGAAGAATTTAAGAATTTTTTTTGCTTTCTTTCTGTGGTCAAAACTCTTGACCTCCGAAACTCTCCGAAAAAAATTTATGCCTACTTTTTTCGTCCACAAATTTATTTAAGATTAATAATTTGTCAAAATGTAATCCCCCCTTTTTTTTTACATTTTTAAATTTTTATTTTTGTATTTAAAAGAATGAAAATAAGGTAATTTTAGAGCCTTATATAAAAGCATTGCTTAAATCTCTTCTTCTTTATTAGTACAAAAAAAAAAGAAAAAAAGAGGAAGACTTCTCTTTTATTAGGTGCTTACGTAGCATTTAAATTGCCCCCTCGTTGGATTTACAGTAATCGCTAGTGATACAATCAAAGAAATATGTTTTAACTTAAGACAGACTTACTAGTTTTATAGCATTTGTGTCTCCTGTTACATAATTTACTATGCAGTACATTAAAACAGTGATGTTACTAACTACAAATACCATCAATTCGTCAAATCTCTCAGTAAACATGGAATGTATGACATACATGTAACAAAAGACTAGAAAAAAAAAACCCAAAGAATATTTTATTAGAAAAATAGCACTTATAAAATAAAATACTATTTTTTTATGTATTTTAAAAAAACTAGATTGTTCCGTTTTATACGTTAAAACTAATTAAGTTTCTTAATACAATGCTGCGTGAAAATTGTATTTAATTTGCAAATTTACTGCAAGTATTCAAAAACATAAAAATCCTTTTTTTTTAGAATAAATTTTTTTTTGTTAGTAAAAAGTAGGCATGATAAAAAGTGGATACATTTTTATTAAAAAGTAAAGTATGTACAATTTTAATACTTTAATCGATTTTGTGTTACAAATTTAAAATTCATGGCGATAAGGTAAAATCGTAAAAAGTCAATCATAAGAGTATACAAAGTATGCATACCTAGTCTTCTTTGATTTCTTTAAAATTAAAGAAAAAGGTACTTTAATTTTTTTAATTTTATCACGTAGAATGTAGACATTATGAAACAGTCAAAACGTGTAGAAGTTTTTGTGTAAAAAAAAATTATAAAAAAAAATTTATTGGAAAAAGTAAAAAAAAAATTAAATTAAAAAAAAAGGTACTTTAATTTTTTTTATTTATCACGTAGAATGTAGACACAATGAAACAGTCCAAAAGTGTAAAAGTTTTTGTGTAAAAAAAGTTTTAAAAAAATTTAAAAAATTGAAAAAAAATTAAAAAATTGAAAAAAATTAAAAAATTAAATTAAAGAAAGGGTACTTGAATTTTTTTTATTTATCCCGTATAATGTAGACACTAAGAAAAAGTCCAAAAGTGTAGAAGTTTTCGTGTAAAAAAAAAATTATAAAAAAAAATTATTAAAAAGCTTTAAAAAATTAAAAAATTGAAAAAAAAAATTAAAAAATTAAATTAAAAAAAGGGTACTTTAATTTTTTTTATTTATCACATATAATGTAGACACCAAGAAACAGTCCAAAAGTGTAGAAGTTTTTGTGTGAAATACCTTAAACGTAATACTTTACACATCATTTTTCACATGAGTTGATTGTGAAACCTTTAATAAAGACCACCTCTATATAGCGACCTCCTCTATTTGCGACCACTTTTGGGACGCACGGAATTTTTTCCATAGACTTTGTTGAAGAAAACCTTTAGGAGAGACTATCGAAACCTCTCCTAGCGGACAAACCTCTGCACTAAATACGAAAAGGGTTAAATAAGAAAACACGAAAAAATATCAAAACGAAAAGTATTAACAAAAAAAATCAGTAGTTTAAAATGTATTCAAAATATTTATGTGAGTCTCTTATTTTGGAGAGCTCTTTTTAACAATCTCTGAATGAGATCTATAACCTTATGTTGTAGTCAGACGATGCTATCAATGATTTATTTTTGGAGTTGAAAGTTAAATTAGAAAAAAAAAGTTATCTTAGACAAGACTACGCTTCTCAAACCTGTTTAAAGCTAACTAATTTTTATGGTATAAAATTAAATACTAACGGAAACAAAAAACATTATTATAGAAAATACACTACTCAAAACAATTAAAAGGATATTGTAAGTCTTGTATAAAATAACGGTATAAGCAACCTTTTGTTGTTGCACAAAATGGAAGAAGAGAGAGTCACAAATGCAAATTTTTCTTACTTCCAAACTTCGCAGTATGCAAATTTTGAATTTGACATCGAAGACGACGCTTTAGCGCAGCGAATTTGATTTGACTTTCAACTTAATGTAAGACAAAGCGCAAAAGAATGATCGACATTCAGTAAGCTCGTTGTCCTGATGAGTGCAATGGCTTAACGAAGTCATTTAATCGAATCAGAAGCTTGGGGGGTTCTTGGCCGGTTAGAGGGGGGTCACACACAACCCGAAGTAGCAGAAGCCATTGGAGTTTCAGGGCAAGGGAGTTGACGTAAGAGAAGGGATCACGGTGAAGACGTAGACGTGCAACAACGCCTAATGAAGATCGTTATTTAACGCTAACGGCTCAATCTCTTCTTCAACAGCACCTTCGTTCGGCTACTGGCACCACAGTTTCGACACAAACTGTCCGATGAGATTTACAATGTTGATCTGAATGCTTGCCGACCAATGGTGTGAGTCCCGTAAACAGAAAGGGACCGTCGTGCCCGCAGTGTGTGGGCAACAGAGCATGTGAACTGGAGTGGAAATGAAAGCAGCAATATTCTTTTTCTGACGAGTCACGTTTTTCTGTTCATTCTGATAATAGGCTTTTTTTTTCATCTGGAGGGAACGTGGAGGTAGAAACAATCCTGAGTTCGTGCACGAAAGTGTAAGAGTTAACGATGGGGGAATGATGGTCTATGCTGGCATCTAAATTGATGGGCTCACTGATCTCCATATCATTCGAAATGGAGCTCTGACCGGTCGATGATACAGGGATGAGATCCTGAGACTAAATAGACGGCAACTGCAGGTGCTAACTTGGTGAATTTGCTTTTGGAGGAAGGAATCATACAAATGGATTGGCCAGCGTGCTCTCCGGACATGAACGCATTCGAGCATATTTGGGATATTCTAGGCAAGGAAATCGCTGGTTGCATACCACCCCCACAAACTTTTCAAAAACTGGAAAGATTACTTCTGGAGGAGTGGGGCAGAATACCACAGCCCCTCATTAATAACCTCATTGACTCGATGCCTCAAAGGTGTCCAATGTTGCTGACCGTTTGGGGAAACTATTGTGACATTGTGTCACTTAATTTGAATTTTCTAACAAAATTGTGACCTAAAATTACTGCTTCATTTACAAAAACTTTTTTAGATCCTGTTTGATCAAGGAAAGAAAAATAGGTATGTAGAAAAATAAGTCTTCCGTTATTGTTTTTGTAAAATGTTGTACCTCACCAATTGCCTTAAATGGGATATTGCGGCACATCGTTTTTTTTTGTTGTTGGTACGAACCATTTTTTTCGTTTTTCTAAAAATTTACTTTTCTATCAATTCTTTTTGTACACGGCCCTAATACAACAACTATACACCCAACTAAAAACGATTTTCTTTTAAGGAAATTTTAAGGAACAAATTGTGTTTTTTTCCTTTTGTATCCAAATGCTCCTTAAAACGCATTTTTTTCCTTCTGCCAAACAAAAGTCATTTTATCTCGTATAGCCTACTACGTCTGTCGATAGTGTATCAATCATTCAAACAATTCTCCAGATGCAAGATCAACCCACAAACTCAATATCCTTCAATTGTTTTGAGTGTAGTTCCATCATTCATAGCTGGTAGTTTTTATTTTACTCATAATTTTATTAGTTTTGGTATTATTTTTTGACGCTACGTTTTATTCATCTATCCAGTTTTCCTGACGCGACACAAGTGGTATTTTCACACCAAGAAAATGACGCTGACTGAAATTAAAATCGTTTGCAAAAAATCATGTACCTTCGATAGCATTTTGAAGTCAATGGAGGTAACCCAAGAACGATCAACCTCCATTAACGAACATTCTACTGTGGAACAGAGAGTAGTCGCTTCTGCTAGGCTTCACTGTATTAATAGACAAATAATCGACGAACAATAATGAATAGTTTATTATAAACTTGATTTTCTAAAATAAAAGCCTATAAAATAGTTGCACACAGAATGACTGTATTTTCATTAATACGGTTTTTGATGATCCTCCGCTACAAAATAAATAAGTAAATAAATAAAGCTATTACCTTACACTTGAAACAAACCTATAATTTTAAATTATATAAGCCACATTGTCTTGAAGAATTATCTAGACCGTTACAAATGACAAATAAGTAAAATATTTTAAAAATTATTAAACTTTTTATAAAAAATCGCCAATTTGGTGATCTTTTTCCTCCTAGATGAAACTTATCAAAATCAACGCTTTATTCTAATTGTTTGTAAATTTTTATGAGCCCAGATAATGCAGCATTGGAGTGAGTTTTTAAATATCAAAAATTAGACCATAAACGTTTTTCATTTTCTAAAAACTGTGGCTTTTCTCCATATTGAAGTTTTGCGCCATTTTAAGAATAAGCATAGAAGATGCAAGCTGAAAATGGGCTAAACTTAAACTTCACCTAACAGTCACAGCAATTATAAAAATAATATATTATTCGCAAAAAAGCATCATTTCATGCGACTACAGAGCCTTTAAAAAACAGACCTAATGGGTATAGGATTGTCATCAATGGGGGATTGGATATTCCACGATGAACATCCTAATGTATATATAAACGTAATCTAAATTATGCCATAAGTTTTTACATAAACAAATCTAATTCAATTCTAAATTATTTAAATTTATAAAAATTCAAGAACTTAATCAATCAATAAATAGAATATATAAATAATACAATAATGCATGAATTTGAACAATAAATTTACATGAATAATTTTAAAAAAAATACCTGTTGTAAGTAGCAAAAGAACGGCGAAAGTAAAATCGCTCTCATTTGCATTAATTACAGTCAATCTCTCGATTGTTATTCCAAGTGAAACAGTTAGAGCTATTAAAGATGTTGTCAGGTACACCCATTCCAAAGTTGTAAAAGAATTAAAAGCTCGAATCTATAATCACAATGAAAAGAAAAATACCTGACTAATTCTCAGAATATATATATATATATATATATATATGCATTTTTTAATAATTAGTTTCAGATAGCTCAGTTAAAAGGGAAAATATTTATTGTTGTTGTTAACGTATGCCTGTTAAGGCAGAGGGGTGAGATTGTTCTTGTTTTCCAGTGGCGCCATCTATGGCCAAGAATTCTACTTTTGCCACACCCGTTTATAGGGCGGACCCATTCATACATCAATTCATTCATCCACAGATCGTAATTTTGACCTGAATTAGAGAACGATCAATCTGCAATCCAGTACCCCCAGAGTTTTGATCTGTTATGGGAACATGGAGGACTTTGCGACTCGACAGATTTAACGTGCATCAGTCACCATTTACTGCACGGGGAGTCTTCGGTCGGCGGGGTTCGAACCCACGAACTCTCGGACATGGGCCCAGCGCCCTGCCGACCAGGCTATTTTTGAAGCGAATTAATAATTAAAGTGTCTAGTATTTAATAAATATAAAAATACTTGTGTCATTCAAAAAATTAATTAGCTAATCAATAGGGAAAATGCCATAGATAGATTTAATTTTTTAATCAAGTATCTTATCTGAAAAAATGCATATTGTACCATTGCTGTAGCATTGGGCCATGTTGTAGCATTTCTATATTATGATGTCCCTTTAGCACTTTTTTTATGCGTACAAAATTCCATATTTTTCAATTCAGTTGTTTTTGCTTTACGAGAGAGAGAGGCACGTGCGATGAAAATATTTTAAAACAATGGTGATGGCAGTAACTTTTTTTAATAAACACGGTGTTGTACCTTTTAAATGTGATGATCAAACATAATTTTGTTTTCAATTGTTTATCGCTGTTTTTCGAAGCTCTGCCGCCAAGGAAAATAAGAAAGCCATAGTTTAAGTGCCTTTCATTTGATGCAATGCGATGATTTTAAACTGTTGTATATATATAATTTTGCCTTGAAGAATTATTTGAGCCTTAAAACAGATAAATAATTTAAATATTTTTAAAATTTATTAAACCTTTTTAAAAATCGGGCGACACTTTCCCACCTAGATGAAAATTATCAAAATCACTACCTTATTCTCATTTTGCAAATTTTTACGAGCCCATTGAAATAAGCAGCATTGAAATAAGTTTTTAAAAATTAAAAAATTAGACCACAAATGCTTTTCATTTTCACAAAATATGGCTTTTTTCCTTATTGAAGTTTTGCGTAATTTTCAAAACAAGTGTTGATAGTGTTGGCTTTAGATAGGCTAAACTTAACCGAACAGCAGGAACCGGGGACAGGGGGTGGGGCACATTTATCACAGCCGCATTTAAGATTAAAATTTTTCACTCAATATTTGCGTAATTAAATTTACAATTACAAAAATTATATAATTTTTTGTGTGTCTAAATTTAAAAGAAAAAAAAAAACCTTCTCTATTTGAAGCAAGCCTTAAATATAGATTTTCCTTCGTGAAAACTGCTACCAAATCATCCCTTAATCACCCTCCCTCCCCCCCGTAGAAAGAATATACGGTCTTATTGATGACCAATGAGGAAAATTCGTGGTTTCAAATGTCCCAACGAACAGAATAAAAAAAATGAGTGATAAATAATTTACAGGTAAAAATGTCCTTCATTAAATTTATTTTGATTTTAAAACAATTCAAATCATATATATATATATATATATATATATATATATATATATATATATATATATATATATATATATATATATATATATATATATATATATATATATATATATATATACATATATATATATATATATATATACAGGGAGGAGAGCCCCCCCCCAAAAATATGATATACTTCCGCGGTCTCTGTCTAACAGTCATGATTAACAGTTGCAAACAACTCACACCAGTTATAAAAATAGCATATTCTTCGCAAAAAGCATCATTTCATAATACGACGAAGTCTTTCGATAAACAGTTTTATGACTACCATATAAAATTAAGCTCAAGGCGTAGTTTGAAAGTGTGAAATTATTCTATTTTCGCACAGTTTTTCGATGATAACTTTCGACGGCTGTGTTACTCATCACAATTTTTTTTTCTCTTCCAAAAAACAGTTAACTGGAATATTACATCTTTTTTTGCCGATGTATTAGTGAATAATTAGCAAATAATTGCACTAGTAGACTTCGTACTAATGATGTTTCTTTTTCCATTCATTAAAATGTGCAGGGCCAGCGTGACCTATTCCTAATTCATATTCGACGATTTTAAGATTGTAAAGCTAACTAGTTTCTAAAATACAATTTCTCCAACGAATGTGATATTGAGGAATAGGAATTAATTTAATTAAAAGATGCACTTAAAAAGATTTTTTTTAAGACAGTAGGCGGCAATAGCTGTCATTTGCCGACATATTGCAAAAAAAAAAAAAAAAAAAAAAAAAAAAAAAAAAAAAAAAAAAAAAGTAGAAATCCGACGGCTATAGACATTTGTGGCAAGTTGTTGAAAATAAACTAAAGGCATATGTTAAAAATTATTGTTCAAAAATCATTCTAAACTATTTTATTCAAAATTATATTTCAATATTGAGAGTATAATTATGTGAACTAAACTAAACTCAGTGGCGCGACAGCCCATAGAGGGCCAAGGCCTTCTGCGACCATCTCAGTTTTCTTGACCTTTGGGCTCTGAGGTACAAGAGTCGATGTTCCGGTTGAGTGGTCAGCCCAACGCTCAACCCCCAGTGTTTGACTCCCTAGCATGCTTGGTACTCTATTTATCGACCAACTGAAGGGATGAAAGGGTGAGTCAACCTTGCCCGGCCCAAGGATGGAACCAGGGACCTGTGACAGCGCGTAGCGCTACCGCTCAGCCACCGGGGGTCAATTATGTAAACACAAAACGTAATTACTTGATTAAAAACTTCATTCACTTCAAAAATATGGAAATAGGAAATAACAGTCGACATATTTCAAGCGCTGAAAAATAGGGGCCCATTTTCAAGACTAGCCCTGTCGACTGTTATTTCTTATTTATATATTTTTAAGCGAATGAAGTTTTTAATCCCATAATATCTTACACTTCTGTTTCTCGGAATTATTTATTTAAAAAACGTAATTGCAATGCAAAAAAAAGATTTTTTTAATGCCAAGTAAAACATTGCCTCTTCCATTTTCATTCTTACATATATTTAAACATATAACAATTATAAAGGAAGTCCTATAATGTATAAATATCATCACTTACTTTACCAAAAAATGTTTGTTGAATTCTAGGTGGTATAGGCCTAAACGAATTTAATAAAATTGGAACCTCTGAATCTCCATTTGTAGTTTCCATTTCGATATATTTATATAATAAAAAAACGTGATTAAATACTATAGAGTCTTACTCTAAATAATAACACAGCGAGTGGAACCCGAGGAACAATTGAGGGCCATCGCAATTGAATTTGAAGTATTAACGGCAAAAGATAATTGATAAATCTCAAATGGCTAACTTATAAAACTGAGAAATTTTCTTTTGAAATTCGAAATCACTCTAGTAGTAAACAGCTTCCAACTTTCGCTTTCACTTCTTACCCTAGTGACTACTTGATGACTGTAACATCCTCTTTTCGAACAATGTTATTATCATCAACTGATAGCACTTTTTCTTAAAGGAAAAACTCAAAAGATAATTTAAAATAAAACGATAAAATATGAACTTTTATATCTTCATCATCTTACCGTGTATTGAGCCCGAATTTTTTTCGCATTTTGCGTTTCTGATTTTTGCTGCAAGCAACATAAATGGTTGTTTCCCATTTTACTTAATTTAAAATTAATACATACATACACAAATACTATTGAAACAATCGGAAAATGAAAAGTGAAGCACGTGTTAGTTAAGTATGGCTTAGTTAGTTTTGAAATGACAGATTTGTAACACGTACTATACTTTGCTCGAATTTTGTTCCGTAAGAAATAAGACAAAACTGTTATTTATCACAATTATTATTGATGAATGAGTTTTGGTGAGAACTCATGGAAACTAATAAAGGGTTTGGCTGTAATAAAGTGATATCCCATATTTTTCAAGCGTGACAATATAAATTTTACAACAAATTTTTTTCTTGTAAAGTACCTATCGTTGTATTGTTTCCAGATAGATACTTCTCAAACTAAGTAATTATTCACTTGATAACAGGATAATGCTCAATAAAATCTTACACAAGGTGATTTTTATCTCAATCATTCTCTTGAACAATTTAAAACAATAGATTATCGTTATGTCGCATCAACCCCATCAAATTTTTCGTTTGGGTTAATTGGTTAAAAAAATGTGGCCATTTAAATGTACAGTGAGTAAAAAAAAAGAACGGTCTTTTCTGAATAACTTTTAATTTCTTTTTAATACGACTTTTTAAAAATTTAATTTCTCAGGCACTTAGATTAATTTCGCTCATATTTTGTCATGTAAAATTACATTCTTTAAAATGATGTAAAATTTGTGTACCTTACAATTCAAAAATTTTTCGACTATTATTTAAATAAAATAATAAACATTTAGTAAAAGTTATTTTTTGCTTTGAATTATCGTCGGACAAACGATTTTTATAATCATGTGTAAATATTTTTCAATTCATTTAAAAAGTTCTCGAAATGAGGCGAAACACGCAAAAAAATAAAACATTAAACAAACTTTATACCGCTCTTCTAACCAAACTATAGGGATCATATTTCATAGATTGCGATTAACCCCCATAATTTGGGGATCAGAAATCCGAATCTGTCGAAAAAATATGCGTTGATTTAGAAAAAAAAAGTTTTTGTGCCTGATTTCGTAACTTAAAATATCGCCGTCACTTAATATTTAAGGTCACCTCCTCGAAAAATTACGATTGAGTACTAGAACGTGAAGATCCAATCATTAGATCAAAAGTTATCCAGGGTAGTCCGTTTTTTATTGTACGCCATTAGGACCATTTTTACTAGATTTCGACTGATTGAATATTTTAAGGGTCAAAAATTCGAATCCGTCTCAAAAAGGCTATATTTATTGAAATTTCGTAATTTAACTTTTTCGTAATTTAACTTTCATAACTTCGCCAGCAAAATATAATTAGCATATTTGAGTCATCCTCTCGAAGATTTGTGTCCTAGAACGTGAAGTTCCGACGATTAGATGAAAAGTTATTCGCGATAATCCATTTTTTTTAAAGATACTGTGAATGTATCCTATCATCAAAAATTAGCTAAGAACATTAAAAAATAAATTCAAACATTTTACCGAAAATAACAAGCCTCTTCATAAATAGATTTTAACATATCCCTATTTCTATTTTCGTACTTGTGATAACGAAACTGTCAATGCCAATGATAAGAATAACATTCTTGATAGAAAATAAAGATAGATAGATTATTTATGTTGAATAAGATAAGTGTTATAATCTTGGAATTCAACGCAATCTTTTAGACAATTGAAACATGCTAATTCAAAATATGTTGTCCTTATCACTCCCAAGCCCCCCTTTTTTTAAATATATTCTTTTAAACATATTTTCCTTTCACTAGAACATTTTATTGTTACATGTACTTAGAGTATTCATAGGGCCGGTATATCCTGGTTGGTAGAACGTTGGACTTGTGTTCTTGGGGACGGTAGTTCGAATCCCGCAGGTCGAAGAAACCCAGTGTATTATATGGCGACTGGCACATGCTAAATCTGTCGGGGTCACAAAGTCCTCCAAGTGTTTATAACAAATCAATACCATACCTCTGGGGTACTGAAATGGAGATTGGTTCAGGCAACAATTACGATCTGTGGATGAATGAATGGGTCCGCCCTGTGACGTGTGTGTGGCTGAAATCGCATTCTTGGCCATAGATGGCACCATTGATAAGCAGGGGATGCACTATCTTCCTTAAATTCTCTTAGTTTCCCAAGCAGGCAGTCGAAGTAACAACAGAACATTCATGAACTTAAAAGTAACACAGGAAATAGTTAGATTAAGTCACATGACATGCATTCTCTATAGAACTATCGAATTTAAGATATTAATACAAATGTAATATCCATACACGCTGCAAATGTTTCCTTAATCTAAGGTGTGTTGGAATTTTTCTGCCGTAGACTTGCGTTTGCGTTGAGCATGCGTCATGCCACGCTGACGTCTCTCACAGTGGTCAGTCATCATTGCTGCACAACATCGCCCCTGATACTACTCCAAAACTGAGATGTCCATGAGATGAGTGATGATTTGGGCAAAAGCGATGAATCTTGAGAGACATACAAACTTGTTGACACATAGGAATTTGTATGAAATGATGCACTCTTCTAAACTTTTACATTATAGTCAACAGATTTATAATTTCCAAAAAAACTGGCTACAACGAATGTCCCTCACGCATTTCTTTCACTATCATTCACTAATTCTCCGAAATGAGTGTCAGCAATTATCTTTCTTGCTTTAAGTCCTATATGAACATACCTCCTTTCACTTTCTGATAACTCAACTGTAGAAACTTATTGCACAGGTATCAAAAAACATCTATTCATGAGCCCAGCTTGATGTGAAGCATTGGGATGATAGCTTTTTCCCGGAGGACAGGAAGGACGATTATATTTTTTGATGATTGATCAGCTTTTCTTCATGTACTGTCGTTTCTTATCTCTACTGTCTCACTCAGAGATAAAACATCAGTAAGGTTAAGGATTATTTCCAGGTACGTGCCCACGTTTGTGTGGAGGAAAAGAAAAGTTCTTTATAATAAAAAACAGATACAAATACAGAATAGTGGCTGAATATTTGTTACACACATACTGCTACCATTTGTTAGAACTATGGAACAAGTTGCAGACATGTTATTTGGAGATGAATGATAGACTGAGTAAGCCATGTTAGTCAATGTTAACGTTTAGAAAAATTTGAATCGAAAAAGGTTTTATTTTTATACAACCAATTTTACTCTTCAGTTTCTAACTGTTTGAAGATTTAAGTATGTTAAACATCGGATAACATTTCTTTCAGCCATATTTTTAACTATTAAAACTGAAAATATGCTAAGTGTTCTTGTTGTTGCTTATCCCCTTGGTCTAGAGCCCTAGACCAAGTCCAGAAGATCATGTCGCATCACTCATCAGTTGCCTCACAGAGGCACCAATAGTGTTCTTAAGTGGTAAATGGAGTTTTATTAGTTGGACATAACCAGATTTTATCAGTTGGACATAACCAGAAGTTCAAAGCTTAAGTAATCCACAAGTCAAAATCTCTGGTTTTATACAATATCTTTTTGTTCGATTAATCTGGATTAATCTTGTCTTATACTTATTTTATCAATACTAATGCCTTTTCAAAGTTATGAAAGACTGTATCTGATCAACAAGTAAAGTATTCATGCAAATTAATCAATCACGACTGTGAAGCATTTTGAGATTAATATTTCGAAATGAAGTTATGATCAATTAACATAACATTAATGTAAAAATGGTTTTCAAATTGTTTGGCCGAAGACACTACAATTATCACATAGGCAATATGGTATTCATATGAATTCTGTTGCCATCCAGTTGAATTTCAGGAAGCTGGTAAAGTATCTATTCAAAAACAATATTAAGAAACAGTTTAATGTAAAAGTGACATCTTTCAAAAAAGTTGTTTATCATAACATAGCATTTAAATTTTTTGCTTTTTGTATTCAGTTCTATTGTTTTTTAATTACGATGAGAACTTTTATTTAAGTTTTTTCTTCAGTTTATGTGAAACTAAAAATAAAACAACTGCAACAATTATTTTTTAAAATGTTTATTAAGAAATTTGGATAAGCCCTTTTTATTCAAATCAACAATTTTTTTTAATAAAGAAAATAAGAAGAGATACAGGATACAGTTGAGATTGCATGTCAACATTATGAAGTATTTAGGACGGCAGCATAAAAACATACACACATGGTGAATGTGAATATACATATTTCGATGATTAAATAATGTGCATGAGTTGGAAGACAAGAGTGTTAAATATGATTGTGGAATATAGATTTAGAACAATATAGTATTATTTTGATAATAAATTTTAAGAAAATCCATCAAGGAAAGTCCTAAGTGCAATTACAGAAGTGTTAAATGATTTAAAATAATACAATTTACAGCAAAATCTATACGATAAAAGTAATAATGAAAATAGATTGTCTACAGAAAGAGATTATTATTTCATATGTTAGAATAAAAAAAATAAATAATGATAGACTATTAAATCTGTACAAACCTGTGATTTATAAAATGGGAATTTTATTTTATTTAAAAGCAACAAGGTTCATGTAAAAAGAAATATGATCAATTTATTTTTAATAATTTTTGGTTATTTTTTTGTCTAAGGCATGTATTCTTGTGAAGTTTTAAAATAAGAATAAATATTAGATATTTCAATAAAATAAATGATCAAACAATAAATTTTTTTAGCTTTTTTTAAGTAAAATAATTCAATAAAATTTTAAATTTCTTTTTAAATTTTCAAAGAAATATTTTAATTAATAATTAATGCCAATTATTAATTTAATTAATGATTATTAAAAAATTTAAAACAAAATAAATTGATAAATTATTATTATTTAAATATTTTTTTTCTGAAACAGAAAAAAAGAGTGAAAAAGATATTTTAAGGTAGTAAGATTAGTGTTAGAGATTAGTATAAAGATTATTCATTATCATACAGAATGGAATTTTTTCTAAATTCCCTTTAAATGAGAGTTCAATAGAGATAATTTAAAAAATAATGTAACCTAAACAACTTTAATACATTTGTTTAATTTTGCCAGAGACTTTTAATTTCTTTCTAATAATAAGCTTACAATATTAATGTTTAAATCAATATATTAGTTAACAGTAAATAAAACTTCTGATTGCAGCAACAAGAAATTATCAGTAATAAAATCAAAAATAATTACAACAGTTTAATTAACTCAATATTAGCTAGAGAAATATATATAATAAAGAAAATAATTTACTACAACATTCATAGAATAAAAGAGATAATGATAAATGATTAATTAGAAAAATCAATTATATGTTTAATGAGAATTTTTCATATAAAATCCTGAAACGAAAGATACATAAAAATAATATAACTTTAAAAAACTATACGAGTTTGTACAACATCTTTACTTTCATTTGAAATTACAAAAATCTGAAAAATATGTTTACAAAGTCAAATAGTAATCAAATAGTTTATACTTCAAACAAGCTTTTTTGCATATAAAATTGTCAGACTTTTCAATCTAAAAAAAACGCAGGTTTCTAGCGATGGAATATTTAGGAGGAAAATTTTTTTTAGTATTTTTCTAAAAATTAAGAAAAAAAAACTTAGTTTTAATAAACATTAGTATTCCCTACTATAGATTCTTTTTTTTAATTATAATAATAAATAAAAAAAATTTCCTTCAAAAATTACACTATAAAAAAAGGAAAAAGGTAATAAATGCTGCATGATTAAATAAAAATATAACTGATCACACAAACAAGAAGATATAATACAATTAATATCTAGAGAACATAGTTTGATAAAATATGATAATGCATCTCTATATTTTCATACAATTATTTGCATTTCAACCAGAATATTTATGGCATGAACACTAAAATAATTAATACAGTGTTTGTCTTAATAAACATTTTCTGCACAAACCACAGGGATTCAATACATATTTTAATTCAATTTATCTAAAAAAATGCAAACATTTTAATGATATTTGATTTTTTTAAAGAGTTTAATACATTTATGCCACTTTCGGCACGCAAAAAAGTGATGAAAAAGAAATATAACAATAACTTGACCTTTCTACTGTAGATCTTAAAATTAGGTGATCAATTTTTAGATCCTAACTAAAATTAAAAAAATTAAATTGTTATCCAGGCATGCAAAAGAGAGATTAACGAAGAAAATTAAGAAAAAAAAAGTTTTATTTACTGTTCATAAACTGCAGGTACATAGAATTCCTAAAATATGTTAAAAATGTAGAGAATTCAATAGAAATATTTTTTGAAGATAATACAGAGAAGTATTTTGGTGTCATGGAAAAAATGTGAAGATATTTTAAGGGATAAGGAAAAAAAAATTAAAAAGAGGAAAATCAAAATATATCAACAGAATAGTGTGAAGAGCACCAAAAAAATTGAAACAAAAATAGAACATATTAAGAAAAAAATGCAAAGAGAAACAAAAAATGCAATGTAAAACAAAAAATGCAAAATAAAACAAAATAAAAATAGAAAATAAAAATTCAAGAAAATGTAGAATAAAACATAAAATGTAATGCATAAAGTGAATAGCAAATTCATATGTACTTACACTTCTCATCTTTTTTTTTAAACTTTTGAATATTTTTTAAAACAATATCTTTAGCCTTTTTTTTCTTCTTTTCTTTTAAAATATCTTCATATCTTTTTCCATGTTTTCCTATATATCTATATAATGCATACCAAAAATAAGCTTGAGCATATCCATTAGACATGTGATCATGCTCATTCTTAGGGGTTGTAACTTGAAATCAATAGAATTTTTTAGAATAAGCCTACTCATTTGAGATTTAATATTTTAGATAAAGGCCAAAATTCTAAAATGATATATAGCCAAAATTTGAAAAATACAAGATAAATTATTTGATTTTCTTTTGTTTCTTAATATTTAATACTTCTCAATTGTTTATAGTTAATAATTATTTTACTTTTTTTAAAAATTAGTAACAATATCAAACAAACTATATATATATACCGATTTGGACTTTACATAGAACGAATGTATATAGAAGCTTAACCGGAGCCCCTATTCGGATGTGCTCATCTCATCTTTATTACCCATACATAAATTCTTGTACTGAAATTCCACTTAAAACATATGATTTAACTTGGAAAAAAAAACTTTGAACCAAATTCTGAAGCTCAAGCTCAGAAAATTTAACAAATACGGTTGATAAATATATTGCCATTTACTGCGAGAAATAACATAACATAAATCTTAAGGAAATACCTGGTATTGTGACATTAAATTACTTTCAGCATGATTGTTGATGTGTAGACCCGAACTTATGGGAAAGTTGGGATTTTTCGAGCATACAATTACTCCAAAAGACAAAAGTACTTCAATAATTAAAAATAGATAATTTCGAACAACCACCTTTGCACAAAAGAATAATATCACAAGGCATTACCATCGAAGTCAGAATAAATATAATGTTATTCTGCTACTTTAAGGAGCTTCATATTTAAATATGACTGAAAACATATCTCCACCTAATCGAGATGCAAGCCAGTGATTTTTTAAAACAGCAGCTTTGATTGATTCACACTTAAAGTTTGCATTTAGATTTGTATGTACAGCACGACCCATTCCTTCTAAAACAATGAGATCAGTTCCATAGGATTCCATTGCTTGCGCAACTTCAAGGTTTAATCGACTGAAAAGGAATTGAAAATATTGATAGAATTCATAGGGTAAGGAAATACAATGTAAATAAAACAAGGTAAGGGAATATAATGTAAATAAAACACACACAAAAAGTATAATAAGGATATTTTGAAGATAATATTGTAATATAGTAAAACCTAACAAGTTGACCATCTGTGTAGAGGGAAAGATTAGTCGTCGCCAATCGTCACATGGCGACTATCTAAAATAAAGTAAATAAAAAAATTACCATCATTCACCACTGTCTTTTGGGCCTGATTAAAGCAGAGATGTCGCGCATCTTCAATGTGTGGAGCACAGAATGGGAACAGACCTTGTAAATGATTTCATATTGATAACTTACGAGTGATGTCCATCACCAATGATTTAAGATCATCAATCTCATCCACTTGATATTGATGAGCAATACATTTGCTGTGTTAAATAAATAAGTTTGTTTTTCTTACTGCAAATGCAACCAGCTAAAATGCATACCACGCTCGTAACAGCTATTCTTTGCATCTGGAAAAACATTGCATGTGTTTCTGAGGACGTTTACGAAGTAAATTTTTTTATTTATTTTATTTTAAACAGGGCTGCATACCAAACGGGTGCGAATTTTTGCACACAGTAAACTAATCTGCATTAAATTCTTGTCATCCCATTCTACTTGCTACTTGCCATCTCTCGCAAAGGACACATTTTTGACACATTGCTTTTGCGTACATTTTTCAAATTTTTAAGAAATGACAAAATCTTGATTCAAGAATATGCATAGATGCATACATTATGTTTAATTGTTTCCATGCAATTTATTTTATCAGGATGTAAATCTTAGCAACCGGGCAGTGTTACTGGACAAGCTATAAAGACAATGGGAATGAACAAGAAGGAACAGTGACATCTTGCTCTTTGATTTGCCCCTCACATTGAAACAGTAAGGTGAAGTAATAAAGCCTTATTACCGGAATGGTTAAAATGCTGCAGATGCATTGCACGTCTGCCGAATTAGTTATGACAATGATTTTCTTCAACTCTACCAAATGTCACTACTATTCATGTAAATAGCATCATTCCCACTCAATTTTAAATTTTTTACTGAGAGGATTATATTTTATTGAGAAAAAGTAGCCATTTGAAAATACCAAAATTACTACTGTAACAATTAACGTAATTGAGAGAACAGAGCTGAATAATTGTATTTAACAAGTACATACCCAATAACACAGTCAGCAAAATTTTTTTTCCAATTCTCGGGAACAATCTATTTGTCAGGGGTCTTAAATAGACAAAGTTTTTTTAAATAATTACCCTGTATAGTGTATACTTTCAATGCACCAGATTAATGCAACAGAGATTTAATGATAAGTTTAGGCCAAACTTTACCCTTGCTTAACTGATAACAGTGAATTTTACTGTGGGAAAGATACCATTGCATGTCAACATGACACAGCGGTTAATTCTGTGTTGTTAGATCAAGAACAATGATTTACAAGGAAGCTTTTATGTAAATTTATCCAAGGTAATTAACAGTAAAAATGCTTAGCATAAAGTATAAATACATTTTTATATTTACTACAATAATACAACAATTTCTAAAAGTGTTAATTACTAATATTATTAATCTACACATATTTTTTAATACTGGATTAAATCTTTGCCAAAATTTTAATGATAGATGCCTTATACAGGCAAAAATCGCAAATTATATAAGCAATAATCACAAAACTAAACTCAGTGGCACGACAGCCCATAGAGGGCCAAGGCTTACCGTGCCCATCTCAGTTTTCTTGACCTTGGGCTCTGGGGTGCAGGAGCAGATGTTCCGGTCAGGTGGTCAGCCGAACGCGGAACCCCCAGTATTTAGTTCCAAAGCATGCTTGGCACTCATTTATCGACCCACTGAAGGGATGAAAGGCTGAGTCAACCTTGCCCGGCCCCGAGGATCGAACCAGGGACCTGTGGCACGACAGCGCGAAGCGCTCCCGCTCAGCCACCAAGCGTCTATAATCACAAAACTTTTTAAAAATATATTTTAGATTGAACTTAAGCACTTACTGAACAAGCACTTAAAAACACTACTGAAATGAAAAGTAATGAAACCAAATAGTATTAAAAAACTGAATCTGAAATAAAAATAAACTAAAACTAGGAAAGATCACTAAGGTGTCTAAGACTAGTGGAGTTTATGGTAATCTGAAAAAAGTACAAAATAAATTGAGATAAATAAATAAAATTTTCAAAAATAAAAATCAGAGTAATGAAAATGCAAAACAACAAAAATTTAATGTACAAACTAAATTCTGCTTAATTTTTTCTTTATCAAAAGTAAAAAGCATAAAATACTTTAGCCAACAAGTAGTGATTTTTAAAAATACCTTAAATCAAGACAAGGTGAACCTTGCCCAGAGTCTAAAATTTTCAGTTGACAGCTAGAAAGAGCATCATTAACCTCAGTGATAATTGCAGCTACCTTTCGAATCAGAACTTTTAATTCTTGATAAGTCACATCATTCAGAGCAGGTTTTGAGTTAGCACAAAGTAAAACCTAGGAGTTAATATTCTGTTAATATAAATTAAATATTGAACAAATAAAACTTAGAAAATTCTTTTGCATCATAGTAAAAATGAAAAAAAAAAGGTTGCTGTTCTCACAGTTATCATGGTTTCTCTCGTTTTTATTCCCCTTTCTCTTTTGTTTCAAACTGTTTTCCTTTTACTAAATTTTCACCATTCATGTCCTAACCTGATAAGGAGTGTCACGTTTGATGTCAACCATTTTTATTTTACTATGAAACAGAAGAACTGTTAAGTTAAATAAAAAATATTCGCGATATTTTTTTTCTTTCTTCTTTTTAACGAGGGATAAATGTCTTAAAAATTAAAAAAGAATTCAATGATAGTAAAACTTAAAAAAAAATATTTATTGCGAATATTTTTTATTTAACTTCTATAAATATTTTCAGTAATAAAAATTTATATTTTCAAACTAAGTATATAAATAAAAATACAAACGAGCATTTAAAAAGTTAAATGCACTGATTGTTAACATTTGGACTTAAAATCAACTACAATTAAAAATTTAAAATAATTAACAAACATACACATAATTCTTTTTAAAAAAAACTCAACAGCAGTATTTAAGTTTAAAAACTTTTTAATGATAGCTTCAACTTTGTGAAAGGCAAAAGAAAATGTTTGAAAACTCACAGTTAGAAGGGACTGACTAATAATGATTGAGGGAATAATAGATCAATACATAGCAATACAATATAAAATAAGAATTTAATATATTTTTATTGAATAGTCAAATTAGGAGAGAAAAACTTCTCCCTTTTTTTTTAAAAGTCACACAGACCACATAAAGAATTTTAACAACATTTGTAAAACATACAAACAATAGACATACACACGGAAAAAAATCTACATTTTTATATAATTCTTTAAAATATATTTAGTGAAAAGCATTGTTTGGATGACTGAACAAAATTAAAGGAACTAAAAATGCATTTTTCAATATTCTGCCAAAGAACAAGAATTCGATTTTCACTATTTTCTAAAAAACTTTTTAGTTAACTAAATAAACAATATCTTAATTGTAATATTTAGATTTCAGTTGTAAAATTTTCAGAAATTGTTATTCAATATTATTAAATTATTTAAATAAATTGTATTACTATAGTTCTTGATTGTAAAGACGCTCACAAATTGTACCTTGCTAACATAAAATAAATTATGTTAATACAAAAAAGTTATATTATGCATTAAATGTTTTTATTTAATGTTGTGTAAAAGTAAAATATTTTATGTATACTTTTTGTTTTAAAATGTTTTTATACATTCTTTGACAAATTATTTATAAGATACTTAATAAAATATTTAAATAAATTTTATTATTAATCTTTGATTTCAAAGGTTCTGAAATCTGAAAACTCTTATTAAATCTGCTTACATCTAAAAAGTAATATAAGGCGGAAAAGTTATATGATGTACTAAATAATTTAATTTAATATTGTGTATATAGCAGTGGAATATTCTACCTTTGTTTTTCGTTTCAAAAGCTCCAATGCAAACGGCAAAACACCCAAGACAACATCCATTCCACTATTATCTACAAATATAGCAGCACATTTGTGGGCAGCTCCTTTAAGACGTGCAAGCCATTCATTAACATTGTCAACAAGCCAGGGTCTAGCTAAAGTGAAAACCAAATATAAGTCTTAAAGTTCCATTCAAATTACTTCCTTTACAATCTATAATAAATATTACACCTTGAAGTCTCTTGTTTGCATCAGCAAAGCCAAAATCTGATGATTCCATGATTTTTGCAACTTCTTTGGCACCCCAATCAAACACATTACCAGCAAGTAGTCCCTGAACAAGAGCTATTTGCCTATCTTCCCAATTCATTGAATCCAAAGCATCTATTCTGCTTTTCAGCATTTTTATGGCCATTTCATTTTCCATACGCTTTTGCTGGAAAAAAAGTGGAGACTAAATAAAACAAGGCACAAAGAAATTTTCATAGCATCAACTTAAAAATCAGATTAAGATCTCATGTTTAACAAAGAAAATTTTTAACAAATAGGTTGATTTAAGAGTCAGTTTTTTAAAATTATAATTATGATTTTTTTTTAAAAAAATTAGGCTTGTTTAGGTAACTGACATTTTTGATTTAGTTAAAATTTTTAAATTTATATCCCTTCTGCAAAACTATAAAACATGCAATTTTTATTTTATTTTTATTCTATTATTCCTTTAATATTGGAAGTTCTGAATTGATAGTCATCTAGTATTTTAAGAGAAGCACATCTACTTACATTTGGCAATAATTTTTGTGCCAAGAGTGAGTGAAAATTGTTAAGACACCAAACTAAGCGTAACGTCCTGGCTCTTCAAGTTGGGGTTTGAGCATAAGGCTAACAACCCCATCTCGTAAAAACCTACTTGTAACAGAAACTGAAATCATACAGCAAAAATACCAATGGTTAACTCTTGACACAAAAATAAAATGTCATTCCAGTTTCTTTGAAATAAGGCTTTAATCTTAGATTTTAGTCATTAACATCTACTTGTTCTTACAGTAAATCATAAAGATATCCTTTTTAATTTTATTTTTTTGGTCGGCAAAAATAATGATAAAAAAAACATGCGTCTAATAGTTTTATATTAGGAATAAGAATTAGAGTTGGACTACAGAAATTTCAATTACATACAAAATATAAGCAATGAATAATTTCACAGCATAAAAATAAAAGTAAACAAAATTTTTGTCAACTGTTACTAAGATTAAATTATAGAATTGAAATGAATGAGCATTGAATTGAGTTACTTGTAAATAAGGATCTGGAAAATCAAATTCATTTAAACAATGTTCTCTCATATCCAATAAACTTCTCACTGTCAAAGAACCAAAAGCACTAGGAAAAAAAATTATGAGTGCATAGTTAAAAACGTTTCAAAGCTATTCATATAAATAGAAATCAAATGAATTTAGTAAAGTTCTATCATATACAAGTTTTTAATGTTAAAGAACCAAAAATACTAAAATAACATAAAAAAATCTATGATTACATAGTTAAAAAAGTTTTAACAACATTCATATAATTAGATATTAAATTCATTTAAGCAATGTTTTCTCATATCAGAAAAACTTTTCATTGTTAAAGAACCAAATGCATTAGATATTAAAAAAAAAGTGTAATCTATGAGTAATCTATTTTAAAAAGTTTTAACAGCATTCATAAAAATAGAAATCAAATTGATTTAAGTACCTAATGTTCTCTCCTATCTAAATTTTTCACTGTTAAAGAGCCAAAAGTACTATTAAAACAGTTTTAGCAACATTTAAAAGATATATTTAAATTAAAATGATTTTATGTGTCTAAATTTAGAATCCCAACCAACGTTAATCTAAACAAAAAATTCATTAACTAAAATGTAAATAAAAGTTTTAGCACAAACCTAAAAGAAAAAACGATTTTTTCACCACAATCCTAAATGGCAGAATAGGTTGAATGATGAATGTTTTACACTAATTATCATCTCAAAAGAGAAAACAAGAACAAGAAAATGATAAAAGCTTGAAATATTGGAATTTACCCCCCTTGAAATTTGTAAAAATGCGTAATTTTTTTTTTAAACGGTTGGATAGTTTCAAATTGCAATGACAATATTTTAATTTATTCAACATCTTCCTTTTTAAATTCTAGCAGAGCATTTTCTTTTAGTTTACAGAACGCTAATATTCGAATTAAGGCAAATAAATTAGTTTTTATGTAAAAACTGTTTAAACCTTACAATAAATTTCACTTAAAGCTTAAAAAAAATTTTTTTTTTTAAATGTTTGATTTCCATTTTTATGCATATTTTATGTTGACTTAATTAGTTAAAATTAATTTGAAGAAGTAGTTGATTAAAATAGTACCTTAAATTCTGATTTTTACTGCATTATTATGATTCACAAAAGATATATTTGTCTTCACATTGCATTTTTATAAAAAAAAAAGCATCATTATATTTTAAAGATTAAAATTTTGTATACAGAATATAAATTTATTTTAAAACTAAGCTAAAAAAATAAAAAACAAAATTTTTTTTTAATACTTACAATGGGTGAAGCCTTAATTGTTGTAAACGGCCTAAATATTTTTCTTTGAATATTTTAGCTCTTTGATGAGCATCAGAGTGATGAACTTGGCTCTGTATAGCTCTTTCTACAAACTGAAAAAAAAAAAAAAATTTAAATTGCAACTTTTGAATATTTAACTACACTTCATATAAATACACTTTTGAATTACATTTAAATAATTGCCAAATTAAAAAGCAAAAAACATAAAAGAAAGGATAATCAAACATTTTAAATATGTTATATATTATCATTATTATTTTTCAGTATCAAGTGCAAATTTTGGTGTGGTCGTTGCAAGTTAAACTGAAGACAAACATGCGATTTGTTATTTTTAAAAATTAATTAAAAGATTATTATTATTATCTATAAATAAATTTCAAATTGGGGTGATTGGTATATTTAGTAATATTATATATATAATATAAGAAAATCACATATTTTACTTAATTTTGCTATCATTATTCTAAAAATATCTGATAAAATTATAGTGTTCGATGACTCTAAAAATAGTTGGCTTTATTTAAGAGATCACATATCATGAAATGATCATTAAAGCAAGAAAGTCTCAAAAAGAAATTAAAGTAATATTTAGTAAAGACAACCAAACAATATCTAGTCCTGCAGTACAGATAAAGTAATAAAAATTATTTTCCATTAGCTTGTCAATTAAAATTTTAATTGTACGCAACTTACTTTGCAAACAACTACTTCCTTCGATAAATACCAAATTATCAGCTCTGAAATTATGTAAATTTGACTACTGAACAGTGACAATGATTGCATTGCAGATAAACCGATAGAAATTTACTCTTGATAATAAATTTGAAATGAAACACATCTTGGGCAGTATACTTTTCAGCATCATTTCACAGTATACTTTTTCAACGTGATAAAAAGTCAGTTTAAATCAAGGCTACTACATGAAATATTAAAAATATAACCTAATTATTAAATGTTAATCACCTTTTATGAAATAAAAAAAAATTAAGAATAATAATTACTTTGTCTATTGCTTCTTCAAAACAAACAAGCCAATAATCTCTAGCATCTGCATCTTGAGTTAAATCAACTGTATCTGGCACATATTCAGTTGGCTCTTTTAAAAGAGGGCAATGAACAAGTTGCCAATCAAAACGATTTCCATTACATAAAAATTATTTTCCATTAGCTTGTCAATTAAAATTTTAATTGTACGCAACTTACATTGCAAACAACTACTTCCTTCGATAAATACCAAATTATCAGCTCTGAAATTATGTAAATTTGACTACTGAACAGTGACAATGATTGCATTGCAGATAAACCGATAGAAATTTACTCTTGATAATAAATTTGAAATGAAACACATCTTGGGCAGTATACTTTTCAGCATCATTTCACAGTATACTTTTTCAACGTGATATAAAGTCAGTTTAAATCAAGGCTACTACATTAAATATTAAAAATATAACCTAATTATTAAATGTTAATCACCTTTTCTGAAATAAAAAGAAAATTAAGAATAATAATTACTTTGTCTATTGCTTCTTCAAAACAAACAAGCCAATAATCTCTAGCATCTGCATCTTGAGTTAAATCAACTGTGTCTGGCACATATTCAGTTGGCTCTTTTAAAAGAGGGCAATGAACAAGTTGCCAATCAAAACGATCGATCTCAAGCTGATCAATCTAAAATAAACTCTAAAATTAAAATTTGTAAATTATTCAATGAAATAGTTAAAAAGTCATTTCAATAAAATTTAAATTTAATTTTGAGTTTTGATATAAAATTAGGAGTTTTTGGAAGTCTTTAAAATTATTTTTCAACAGAAAAAAAATATTGCTATGTATATAGCAATATACAGTATATCAATATACATTGTATATGCAATATACAATTAAAGCTAAGTATAAACGTTTTGCTTGTATTAAGCTTGTTTAAAGCAACGTCCTAACATTTCAAATAAATATGAAGAATTATCATTAGCATTTTTAAAATATGCTTGGTAGAATGTATAGCTTAATGGTATAAGAGCCAGAAGTTGCAAGCCTGGAACAAATGCTAACAATATAATGTACTAAAGACCAACTAGTGTTACATACTAAGTTTGACACAAAAATAAATATAACAAAAAGAAAAGTTACTCGGCTGCTTTCCAGTCACCTGACATCTATTTAGCGAAACAAGGTAAATTTTTTCAAAGAATAATTTAGATGGTAGTCGATACGAACGCGTAAAACTAAACGACCTTTAATTGTGGTGAAAATAAGATTAGAGGCTCTTAATTGTTTTCTATTCTTTCAGGAATTCTTAGTGCTTGTATCTTCACAATCGGATTTAAATCATAAATCCCTGGCGGGAATAAAGAGAAATTAGGATTTTTGTTTAACCCAGCTCAACATTTTTGAAGTCAATCAATTTCAATAATAACATTTAAAAAAATTAGGCTATTACATAGCAGCTAACATCTAAAAATTATGGAGATTTCTAAATGATAGGACATTTATTTAATAAGGAGTTTGGGAAAGAAGCCATTTGCAAAATCTGAAATCTAGGTCAATACAAAAAATTTATACACAAAAACAATAACTAGCATGAATTGCTTACTAAATTATTATTGAGAAGGGAAAATACATTTACTAACATTGATTGCTTAATGTTACAAAGTTACGCCTTATTTAATTTTTTTTGTAAAACACTGAATTAAAAACATCATCATCTGTATTTTCTATAGTTTCAAGCAACTTTCAAGAAGTTTATAATAATTACAACATTATCACAGTGAGCTAAAAAAATATTACATTTTTTCAGCTTTTGGATGATTATGATTTAACTTAAAGCACAAAATGATATTCATAACTACAATAAGTGTAATTAAATTAATGAATTGTTGCCAAGTAAAAGGAAAAAGTTGACTTAATCTTTACCATTGGGTTTGTAGATGAAGGTTGCGTAGGAAGAGGACTGCTTAGACCTGAACTCCCAGCATAATTTTCACACCAAGAGTATTTGTCTGTATCTTTATGAATTAAAAAAAAAATGAGTGTTAAGTACAATTTAAGTTGAAATAGTATATTTTTTAAAAAAAAAAATAAACAAGAGTATTAGTTAGAGTAGTATATATATTCAAGAAAAGAATTGATAGATCCCGATTGGAGTCGTATACTAAAAAACAACAGGGTCAAATTACACCATAAATCACAGAAAATAGTTAGAGATCATAATTTTAAGAATAAAGAATAAGAGAAAACAAAGTCTTACGTTTCTTTTCACATAAACCTATGTAAAAAGAAAAAATTATTAAATTTAAGATTCTTTAACTTTAAAACTTAAATGAAAATATGTACACTTTTTTGTCTAGTTAATTTTCATTTTGTAGATGCATTTTTTTTCGTCTAGAAAAAAAATAGAATAAATAATTAAAAAAAAACTATTGGATTACAGAAACAGATTTCACACTGTAATAACAAGACAATACAGACAATACAGAATAAACAGACACTTGAGACAGAATTGTCACTTTAAATACAAAAACCGATGAATGATAAGGAATCTTTGTCTGGCAAAGTTTGAGTGGAAATCACAAGCATCAAGAAATTGGAACCTTATTAGTAGAAAACTGCATCAAACAACACAAGATATCACATGAAATGAATTATTCAGATCATGATAAACAGAGTATGGGATTAAAAAACATCACTAAAAATAACCTATACATTAAATTATTTGCTAATACATTAAATAGCCTATAAATTAATTTATTTGTTCATACATTAAATGGCCTATAAATTAATTTATTTGCTAATACATTAAATAGCCTATAAATTAATTTATTTGTTAATACATTAAATAGCCTATAAATTAATTTATTTGTTAATACATTAAATGGTCTATAAATTAATTTATTTGCTAATACATTTAATAGCCTACAAATTAATTTATTTGTTAATACATTAAATAGCCTATAAATTAATTTATTTGTTAATACATTAAATAGCCTATAAATTAATTTATTTGTTAATACATTAAATAGCCTATAAATTAAATTATTTGCTAATACAGTACAGATCCCGTTATCCGGAAATCAGAAAACCGGAAAATCAAAAAACCGGAACGAAATTCGATAAATTTTGCCGCCATTTTTTTAAAAAGAAATTTGTTTTTCGTCATAAGATTTCGAGATTTTTCTTTCTTTTTTGAAAGATGTTTACCTTACCATCATTTTGGAAACAATCATTAGTGTATTACTTCATCGTTTTTTCTTTTTTTTAAGATTATTTCCAAATATATTTTTTTTTAGTTGAGTTTGACAATAAAAAAAACGGCTTTTTGTAGCGATTCAGAAAACCGGAAAAATCAGTTATCCGGAATAGCGATGGTCCCAACCGTTCCGGATAATCGGTTCCCTACTGTACATTAAATAGCCTATAAATTAATTTATTTGTTCATACATTAAATGGCCTATAAATTAATTTATTTGCTAATATGTTTAATAGCCTATAAACTAATTTATTTGTTAATACATTAAATAGCCTATAAATTAATTTATTTGTTAATATATTAAATAGCCTATAAATTAATTTATTTGTTAATACATTAAATAGCCTATAAATTAATTTATTTGTTAATACATTAAATAGCCTATAAATTAATTAATTTGTTAATACATTGAATAGCCTATAAATTAAATTATTTGCTAATACATTAAATAGCCTATAAATTAATTTATTTGTTCACACATTAAATGGCCTATAAATTAATTTATTTGCTAATACATTTAATAGCCTACAAATTAATTTATTTGTTAATACATTAAATAGCCTATAAATTAATTTATTTGTTAATATATTAAATAGCCTATAAATTAATTTATTTGCTAATAATAGAAAAATTGCTATAATGACCATTGCATCTGCAACTGTGCATTTTCCTTATATAATGGACTTATATAGCAGTTTGAATAGAAAATAAATAGAAAAATTTGCTAAGCATACCATATTCTTCTGCACCTTTTAAAAATGCACCTATAGCACATAAATATCCTTCATGACGTAGAAATAAGGCTTGCACTTTTCCCTTAAAAGAACATAATACATTTAAAAAAAAAATTAGTTATATACTTGTATCAAATGCATAAGCAACGTGCAGTTAATAGTTTATTTATGAATTATTTTATTGCTGAATAAATTTATGATAAAGAGTTTAATTTACTTAAAATAGATTTTTTTATGTTTATGTCTAGAAAAGGCTTGAAAAGATGATTTTAAGCAATAAACTAAATGTAAATAGCAACAAGTTAAGGTTATGATAGAAGCTCGGTGACTGAGTTACAGCGCTTCTTACTTCCTATTTCTGCGTGATTCATTTTACTTTAATAACACTTCTGATTTGAATTAAAAAAAATCAGAGTACAAAATACTGACTCAAGAAAAATTATTTCAGTATATGATATAATGATAAATATGGCACATTGATGAAAAAACTTGTGATAAAGAATTCAATTGACTTAAAATGGATCATTTTATGTTTATGTCTAGAAAAGATTTAGATTAAGATGATTTTACGCCATTATACTAAATGTAAATAGCAACACGGTAAGGTTATGATAGAAACTCGGTGACTGAGTGATAAAGCTTCCTACTCTCGAGTCACAGGTCCATGGCTCTATCTACTCCTTGAAGCGTGCAAGGTTGATTCAGCCTGACATACCTTCAGTGGGTCAATAAATGTCTACCAAGCATTCTCGGGAACTTAACACTGGAGAATCCGTGTTCGCCTGACCAACCAACTAAATCATCTGCATCCCAGAGCCCAAGGTCGAGAAAACTGCAATGGGCATGGTAGGCTTTGGCCCTTCATGGACTGTTGCGCCACTGAGTTTAGTTTAGTTTAAGAAGGCTATGATAAATTTACAACACTTAAAAAAAATAAGAATAAGGAATTTTTAAACGTTTAACTTAACAAGTTCGCCTGACCAACCAACTAAATCATCTGCATCCCAGAGCCCAAGGTCGAGAAAACTGCAATGGGCATGGTAGGCTTTGGCCCTTCATGGACTGTTGCGCCACTGAGTTTAGTTTAGTTTAAGAAGGCTATGATAAATTTACAACACTTAAAAAAATAAGAATAAGGAATTTTTAAACGTTTAACTTAACAAGGTATACATTTATTTACATTGAATAGAATCACCATAAAATAATTCAAATTACCTTGCTCCAATAATTGACAGCATAAGAAATAGTGTGCATGCTGAGATGATGAGCTCTTAGAAAATATCCACCGAAATAGATTTTTTGAAGATTGTGAAGCATGGCGTAGAGACATGCTAATTGACCAATATCATTGCTGATCATGAACAGCAAGCTTCGAGCAATGTCATCAGGTGCAAACTGATCTAAATTATTAAAATAAGAAGAACAAGATAAGAGTTATTAAAATAAAAAATGTTCGGAAAAGAGATCCTTCTGGTAAATAAATAGTCGGATATGGGGCTTTGTACTGTATAAAGGAAGAAATAAAAGAAGTGAGCCTCCAAAAAAAAAAAAAAAAAATTATAAACCAGTTACGAACAATCAAACATAATGCACGTAGCCACACATGCTAAGTTTTCTACAAGAAATATTAATAATTTAAGTAAATACAATAAAAGTGCCATTCTCAACACTTAAAGACTTATAATGATGATATAAAAAGGGATTTGTGGTTTGAAAGTTTATGCAAAGATACAGGAAAAATTAATATTTTCATTTCCTTTATAAAGTATTTTTAGTTCTCTACTATTTTCATATTTTTGCAAAAATTGCGCTAATTATAGGTATAAATATTTGATTAGTGATTTAAAAGGTCAGTGAACAATCCAATAGCTCGAATAATCATTCTGGTTAATGGATTAAATGCTTTTGACATGGAGAAAAATAGGGCAATTGTGTTATAAGTGGCATGCCAAAAGAAGAGTTTGTTGATAGTTTTCAGATGCTCTACAAATTATGTCTTGCAATTAATGGTTAACTTGAATGCCAGTAAAGATTGTATCTCTCGTTTTCTTTGTATTTTTTTATGACTATCAAACTTTTTGAATGTGCTCTTGATATTTGTATCAAAGCCGAAAAATAGGTAGAAAAAATAAAAGACTCACCACTATTGAAATCTTTATCTTTAGATGTGTGGATAGCTTTTCCGAAGCTGCAAGCAATTATATCTCCTGATAAGCCCATAGCAGAATAGTCACTACCATATATATCCTTAACAAGCATATCTACTCCCCTATGATCTCCTTTTTCAGCTAACTCTAGAAGTTCATCAAATCCCTACAAAAACATATGATAAAACGAAATATAATTATAATTAATGCATTTTAAAACAAATTTGTTAGATATGTATTTTGGGAATCATTGTTAGTTTGTGAAGGTATTGAATTTTTGATGGAGAAACTTGGATTAAACCCTTATAGCCAGACCAAAAAGCATTTAATATAACGCACATACTGGTGCAAACTTTGACTCCTTAAAAGTTGACTTTTGTACACTGATAATTATATATAATACAAAATATCTATGATAAATTTGGACATTCATTGATTGTGAAATATTGATACATTAAAAAAAAATGTAACAGATATGAATAACTCTGCATCAATTTACCCCTTTCAAAAACTTTTTTTAATATATTATATACAATTAATTTTGCATTTTCTTTCATCATATTTTCTTTACATATAAATATGTTTTTAGAAACAATACTTTAAATTACCTTCAGCAAATAAATGAATAAAAAAGAAATTAAGAATAAGAAAAGTTAAGATAACTCATTTAAGAGAATTTCAAAAAATATAACACAATGAAAACTTTTAAAACATACCATGCAACTTCAAATTTAAAAATTCCAGAACATCATCAATATTATTAGCATCATCATCACATGGATCGATCCCACTTTGCAATGGTTTCTACTTCATCCTCACCATTTGACTCCCACAAAAAACCATCTTACCCCCATTCAAAGAATTTGAAATTCCCCAGATTTTTTAAAAGATTTTGCAATAAAATAGAAATGAAGTAAAAATATAATAGAAATAGGTTTTTTAAGTTGTTGACTTTCACAAATGAGGTTCCAGAAATTTGATATCTAGTAATTAAAAATAAGGGATCAATTTATACAACTACGGTATGTAACATTTGAGTCCTGAAGCAAATATCCTACTTGCCTAATCTTAATAAGAGCTCCAATCCCTACATTAAAAAAATCCCATTTTTATTTTTTTGGTCCTTACTTTCCACAACTAAAACATATTATTCATTAAAACTCTTTAAAATTCAAAGATAATGTGAGCCACTCTTTCTCAAACTTGTTTCTTAGTCTAATAACCAGCTGAAAAAATTTTGCTTGTAACTCTTTTTATCAAAGCAAATTAAGGTATTTTTACACAATATAATTGTTAAGCAAACTTTTGCTGCAAAAATTATTCTAAATATCTTTATAATATTTATAGGTAAAATATTAGGCACTATTTATTACATTACATGCACACAAAAATTTGGTTTAAAAAATAATTAAAGATTGGCATACCTGCCAACTTTTAATCCTTTTGAGGATGATTTTCCCCAGTGGTATTAAAATGGAATTTAAATTACAATTTTAGACAGAAACAAACACAGTATTTTGAAAAAGCTTAGGCGAACTGCTACCAAAACTGTATTGCATGTTAATATATAGGATTAATTTTCTTCAAAATAGTGGTGGTCAAAAAGATTATAAATTAAGTTTTTAAATGCAAGAAATATATGGAAAGCAGACATTTTACTACCACTTTAAATATAGAAATAAAATTTTATTCCCAATGCGTAAAAGTTGGCAGGTATGGATTGGTTTCAAAATTTAATCTTTTTAAATACATCTGAGTATTTAGAAAGATTAAAATATGTTTATTAATTGTAAGGAGGTGCACTGAAATATGATTTTTGAAAATAAGGAGGAATTGAGTATGTAATATAGAATTTAAATAAAATAACTACCTTGGCCTTAGTCAAGAGAGATCCCAAACCCCAAAATGTGCCACCTCCCATTGCAGAACCACCGATTCTTTCATAAGATGACTCTGACTCCACCTGTTATACATACAAATTTTTTTAAAACAACATTTTAATAAAGTTACTGTAAAGCAGTGTAAATGTGAGATACTTTACCCTGCTTTATTTTCTCTTTTTCTTTAATATCAATTTAAATTGCATTACAGAGTAATGAATAATTTACAAACTACATTAGTAATAGTCTCTTTTTACATGTAAAACTTCATTCTAAATAGCAATGGAAATTTAAAAAAAAAAATGTTTCCAACACATAAAAAAATCACAAAATCACTACTTTCAGAGGTATGACTTTGTGCCACTTGTTAAGTAAAGAATTTAAACTTTTAAAAGCAACTAAAAATAATAATACTTTAATTGGAAAAACGAGCTAAGAAACAGTGAATCCGAAAGGAATTGAAACAAAAGAGACAATAAAATATGAAAAAAATTTATAAATATGACAAATGAAGCTGACTTCTTCAGGGGATACATGATTATGTATTATATTCTTTTCCTGGACTTTCCTGAAATAATTATGTATTATATTCTTTTCCTGGACTTTCCTGAAATAATTATGTATTATATTCTTTTCCTGGACTTTGGCAAAACCTTTGTGGTACAGAGAGAGCAATTTTAGATTTCTGCCGTGCTCTCTCGATAGAAAAGGTTTTGCTTTTATGACTTCCGGAGCTGGTACCCCCTGAAGACGTCAGCTCCGTTTGTCATATTTATTCATTTTTTTCACATTTCATTGTCTTTTTTATGTCACTTGATATTCTGTCATAAATTTAATTGAATAAAAAGTATAAATTGAATAAAAAGTATAACTTAAATTAAAACCATAAATTGAGCTGAAATCAAAATCATAAATTCAACTAAAGCAAATGTTCATCAAGTAAAATAAATTTTGACACAGAGTAGTCCTTCTTGTTATTGAAATCTACACACAGAATTTATAGAACACCCCAGCTTTTTAGTATCTAATTTTTTGGGCAAAAAAAAAATCTTAACTACATTAAATATTTTACTAATTTATTAATGGTTATAAAACTATTTTTCTTATAATAAATTATATTGTCATCATTTGCAATGAAAAATCAAAATCAATATTAAACAAATGATATCTTCTTTAATTGACTTCTTTTGTAAACAATTAGGTTATCTAACATGATCCTTGACTCCTATATTGCCCTTGGCAGATACTGGTGCATCTCCACTCTCATACACATCTGCAAGCATTCTCCAAAGATACAGTTAACTGCATTTTTGGACAGTATCATCTGACAAACATTATTAGTTCTTGGCTAATCACGTATGGCTGTTTTATTTAATTTATCTCAAGGTTTCTATTGGTATTGTGATGTCAGAGAACAGTCATGATTATTGAACTCATCATTGATCAACAATCAATCAAGATTCTTTCTTTTGATATAAAATAAAAATTTCCATTAGTAAACATTATATGTTCATTAATAATTTAATTTTTAATAAAAGATAACTGACTGTGAAAATGAAGTAAATGACTATTTTAATAATTTATGAATTCAAGTTTCGACACAGAAAGTTCCATAAATTTATAAATACCTTCATGACACTGACACCTGATCCTATGTTTACAAGTAAGTATGGATACATGTTAGGTTCAACACTATGAAAACGATATTCTGGATTAACATGTCTTCTATATTCAAATACTTCATCTGGAATGTTTTTCAGAACAAAATTACAGCCTTTAATTAAACATTCCATTTCATCTTCTTTATCCACCCTAAAAAATAGAATAAAATTTAGTTATGTTCAATTTTTTTTAAAAATAACTAATGATTTAATGTTGATAATCTGAAAGAAATTATGAATCAAAAGTTAATTCTTTAATGATTTATTGCCCCATTTCTTTCACATCTGAACAAGACATTTTTCATTTGAGCTACTAGAAATGACAAAAGAGTTAGAAAAGGATTCTTTTAGTTTCTAAACATTTATTTAGAATATACTTATCACATAATTCCTAAATAACAGTGTGATAGCAAATTCATAAATAACAGCTGTGCCATCTATGAGGTAATAGATATAACTGAAAAAGTTTGATAAATTTTTGTACTCATTAATAAAGTTCTTTATTATATATATTGATGCAATATGATTGCTAAATCACATTTTTCTTTGAGTTCTTCAGCTTTTTGAAATTTGTTGATGATATTTATAAAATACAAGAATGCATTAAATTATATTTTATGTAAAAAATAGAATAAAAATTCTTAGTGTTGTAAGTAAAAAAAAAAAAATTATTTGGCAAATAATTGTAGAATTGTTTAATTTGCCAATCTAAAATGATCATAAAACATTAAATCTTAATTTTTGCAATTAACATAAATTTTGATCTATTAATAATTAATAAACAATTAGGATAATTTTCATTAAATATTGCTTTGTTAAGCCATTTTTTTCTTTATCTATCATACAAATGTATTTTGCAACATAGCACATCATTGCACCACATTAAAATGAACTATTATTTAGGAAAATTTGTTAACAGGATATAAATTAATAAGATATATATCTTTTATTTACATTTCATACTTAACAATCCAGTTGATGAGCATTGTATTTAGCTATGTACATTTGCATTGCTCTGTACAACAAATTATATTTATCAATAATATATTCTTATAATAAATATGTAGAATATTTTCTACACTATAACAAACAAATATTAGCAACTTTTTAAAATTTTTCCAGTGGAAAAATAATTTTATTCATTTTTACTGTATTTAAACCACTAACATCTTGAATCCTTAAAAAAATTTATTATTTGCCTACATAAGTATTAAACATGTTTTTGTTAAAGGAAAAAAAATCAAAATTTTACTTGGTATTTCTGCACTTTAGATATGATACATTTTCCCCTAAAATTAGATTGAAAAACTGTTATAAATATTACTTATATACGAGTATACATTAAAAAATTCTTTAATTCATATTCTTTAACTATTATATTAATTAAGACATGTTCTTTAGTTAAATAAAAAATAAAGTTCAGAAAAAAAGTTGTAAATTTTTCAAATATTCAAAACTGACTACTATAAATGAAACTTAGGGATTTTTCTAAATAAATTATTTATAAAAAAAGGAGAATTTTTAATTAAATCAAAAGAAACTAGCAAATTCCAGTCGAACTACATTCAATGAAAAAGCATCACTTACATCAAACCCAGAGTGTTTGTGAGTATATTAGTATATTTATAAGCCCCTCCTCCGGTTGCTTTAATGCTTTTGCCTCTCATAAAGTCAGGTGAACCTATTAAATTCTTTTTAATGAATTGAAGACAGGATTCAATGTGTTTAGTCTCAAATTTAATGAAATGTAAGCGGGCAACTTCTACATCAGTCTCCAATACTTCATAATGACCGTCTTCAGGATTCTACATAAAATAAAAACTATATGAATAAAATAGAATTTTTTGCTTTTCTGCATAAAATCGTAGGAAGCAGTCATATTAAATTAATTGGAAGCTATAGAAATCTGCAATTTGTTAATTAAGGTAATACAGAACATTTACAACTGCTAGTTTTGTTATGCTTTATATGCTTTTATCATCCAATGATTGCTATCTAACTTTTTTGAAATATGATGCCATAATTAATTTTAAAAGATTTGATTAACAACATAATTAATTATGGAATAAAAGAAGCAAACATACATCACTCAAAGGCACAACTCAAAAAACATGCATTTTGGACTAAGAACAGGTGTAAATATGAAAATGCACATTCTTTCAGCAGCAATACTAGCACAACTCATAATTCAACTTGAAGGTAATCTTCGTTTAGGCAAACTAAAGCATTTCTTATGCATTTTGCTTAGCAATGAAAACTTTAAACCCACTTATCCCAAAACTTGATTTTTTAAGTTGTGCTGCTGTTGCAGCCCATGAGCGATATATACACAGTGGAAAGTCTCATATCCGGAATTGACGGGACTTCGGCAAGTCCAGAAAATAGATTTTTCTGGATGATAGATCTTTAAGGTAAACAAAGATCAAAACATCCTTATTGATTAAAAAATAACAAATTGATGATAAGTAACGCCAATTTCAATCAACAACAAATAAATCCACATGGTTTGAGCGGTTGCAATATTTTTGTCATAGATTTCCACATGGTTTTATAAATATCGATATTTTAATATGACATTATAACATACAGTAAATTCCGAAGCATGCATTTCAGTAAGTTATTATTTCTCGGTTAGCAACGATTCCACATTGAATTTGTGTATTTTAGTCGATCATTTTCTCAGCAGTTATTAAAACAGATTTTCTTCGTTTTTAAAATCTCAGTGCTTTAATGCAATATTATTTTGTTCGGCAAACTTGAAATCACGCATTTCGTATTTATTAACAATTCACCTGCCATCCCATGTGGTTTTATGTTCACATTTTTGACCATTATAGTTACAGATTTTCACATTTTTTAAATGCTACATTATTATATGAGGGAAATTCAGAATCATGCATTTGAATATTTACTTTTTGAACTCGATATGTGAAGATTTTATTGTCCACATGGTGTTATCGTTCACATTTTCAACAGTTTGGGATTTTCACACAGTTTTTGAAATATCGATTTCATTTTAAATATATAGATATTATTAAGATCTATAAATTCTGAAACACGCTTTGGAATAATCACTTTATGAGCCACTTAATCATGATAATTTCATTTCAATTCCACAATTTTTTCAAAATGTAAATTTTTGCGCACTCTGAAATTGAGAGCGTGATTCTTGATAGCAATAATCTTTTTATTTGAGACAAGAGAAAAAAAATTGCCCTGTTTAGAATGTCAAAATTAATATTTTAACTAATTTTACCCTATTAATTTAAACATTTTAATGCCACACAAAGTCTGTGAAATACAAATTGAAATTAATTTACAATCTTGTATAAATATTTTTATTAGGTATAATTAAAGAAAAGAATTATTATTTACAGAAACCAAAAATTTATACCTGAGTTTCTGAATTTTCATCTAATGAGTATAATGCTCGTTTGTATGAAACTGTGGAATAATATGCAATTTTCGTCAGTGAACCACCTGCAAAAGGAAATATTTCAGCACCTTACAAAATTTATACAATAAACACCTTGAATTATAAGTGAAATGTTTTTTTTTTTTAAAAAATTCTTAATAACAACTGGAGACATTTCTATATTGGTATCTGTTTACGCATTTTTCTTTTGGCAAGGCATCAAAACATTTTATTATTGTCAAATATAAAAAAAAATAAAATAAAAATATGCTATTGTTCAACAGGGGTTGGCTACAAGTTGAGCATTAATGAGTTGGTCCCCTTTCTAAAACGTCTTTTTAGTTTTCAACGCGCCATTGCCAGAAGTTGCAAAAACTTGATTATTTTGGCGTAATTTTCTTTAATGACAGACTTACGAAACTTGGATTGGATCTTGATTAAAAGCTATTAAATTTTCCAAAAAAAAAAAAAACAAACAAACAAAAAAATACTTTTTTGATTGGTTCAAAATAAAATGTTTGAACTTGTGGTATAAAAATATCTTCTTGAAAAAGCTGTTCTTCTGGTGGAGAATCATACATAGCAAAAGTAATTGAAAAGTAAATGAAAAAATGGAATTAGACTTCAATCATTTGCAAACAGCAATGTAAACTATACTTCCATTATTTTTTATATTCTACAGCAATTTTCATTATTTTTAATTAAATTATTAATATCCTATTGTATAATGATTTATTCGTTTTGCATAAATTTGATTTATTTATAAGGGATCAGGAATTTTTGACTGTCATGTTTAATCAAATATATATTATACTCAGTATCTGATTTATCATAAAACTCGAATAAGCAACCCCTTGGCAATAAGCTCAAGATTTAAATTTTTTAAATAATGTTTAAAAATATGTCATAAAAATTTTCTATTATAACTAGAATTGACAAGAATGGAAAAAAAAAATCAGCATAAATTCTCTTCCTGTATCATGATTTTTTAATATTTTAAATCAGTTAAAAGCATTTTGAAGTATTTTTAAAGTATTTTTAAGTAAAAGTATTTTTGCACAATATTAAGATCAGTGGAGCCATTGACAGTTCTGTGCTTAGATTCTCTGTTCTTTTTTTAAAAATTTTTTTAGACTTGACTGAAAAATTTAATAACAAAGGATGAAAAATTTTGTAGGTCAAATAAATAAATAAAAAAAAAGTAAGAACAATAAATTAAGGGCTAAAATGAAAATTTTGAACGTGGTTTTTTTAAAAGCTAAAACTTACAATAACATATATTTGTACCTCAAAATTTTATGCATGAAAAAAATTTTCTAGCAAAAAAACATAATTTATATTTCTGTGATTAATGCTCAGCGTAATGTATGGTAGTAATTACTATTCCAGTATTTGTTCCAGCAAAATTTTAAAAATCTTATCGTACTTTAACACATAAAAACGGTAATGTTTACTTTTCTACACTTTACATAAAACAAATTAAAAATTTCAAAATTAAAGTAATACCAATATCTATAGCAAATCTTTTGGCATTTTTAAGGTTTCGAAACACAACGTCTTGTTCTGGCAAGGTAATGCTACCTGCTTCTTTTTGAGAGCAAGCCATAATGTTTACTAAACATCAAATAAAATCTGAAATAAACAAATAAAAATTTGCATTAATTTCCTCTTAATAGAAATTTAAAATATGCTTAAATGAAAATATGTACCCTGTTAGGAAATAAGTTCTATTCAAAACAATGACTGTAATTCTTAGTTATTAGGAAAATGCAATTAAATAGTATCCGTGATATGGAAAACTATTTGAATCACTAAACTGTTTATTTTGGTATGTCCCTTTTCGCAATCAATTTAATCATGCAATCAATTTACACAATCAAGTTATCAATTGGATCATTCAGAGTTAATAAGTTTAAAGCGATTAAACGGTTTGGTTTTCTGACTTGAACAAATTAGCATATCGTATCATTTTTCTGATTTGTTAATTAAAAAAAACTGAAAACTTTTACCGACAAGTAAATGATTTTATCAGTGGTTTGAAATGTTTTATTATTTAATTTTCCCTTTCCGAACTTTTTATTCTGTTACTAAATAATTTTATCAGTTGATTTGTTGGTAGTAGTCTATACCTTGGGCAGGCGCGTTTAGGTGATATTACGAACTCAACCTATTCATCATGATCACATGTTTTGAAAGTGAAAGTAGTGGGCTGTATGTTGTTCAGAAAGGTGCTTACGAAATAAAATTAAGTTTTTATCTTAGAACTTTTTACCGATGATTCCTTTTTAGTTACAGTATCAAATTGTAATTTATTCTCTTTAGACGTTTCTAAAATAATATTGTTGTCAATAATGTAGGAATTTTGTTTCCTATACTGAATTCTACTGATAGTTGGTGATAATTCTTTCATGATTAAGGGCAATATACATCATACACTTTTATGGAAATGGAAACGCCGGCTAACACATCTAATAATGAACCAGAGAGTCCTATTTCTTTGAGTCGCTTTAATATTAAACCTATACCACCTAGAGTTCAACAAACATATTTTGGAAAAGTAAGTATTGTTATCGCTTTGACTTCTATTTGTTTAGTGATTAAGTATGACCAGAATGACGAAAGCATTTTTTATGATTTCAGTGCAATCAATTTAATACATTTCATTATTTAGACTTTCAAATAATATGATCCATTTGTCAAAATTAAACATTGAATGTTTTGAAAATCTTATTAAACTAGATGTATTGGACATTTGTTTCGTTTCTCTGTAATAAGTTTTGTTAAAACTAGTTTTAGTGAAATTATTAGTAAAATTGTGAAATTTCTACTTACTTCTATAATATTTTTATTGATGAATATTAATCATCGTATTATTAATTATACAACATTAATAAAGCAATTTTTTGATAAAGAATTTTATGCTTTTAATTATTTATACAGTTATAATTATTATACCTTCACAAATTCAACTTTAAGAAAAGCGGTAGTTTTACAAAAAACTTTTTCTTGAAATTTTATTTTTGTTTTTCTTAAGAAACTAAAAATCCATATTTTCGTGTTGATTTTTTAATATAATGTTTAATTTTCACAAATTATGCTAAAATTTTCACAAATTATATCTAAATTTTCACAAAATAGGTACCTCTCAGGAAAACCTATTTTAATATTTATTTTCTTCAATTTTATTTGAAGTTGAACTTTTTGACAACCTTAATAAATCATGTGTAAAACAGTGTTCTCAGAGGGTGGCTTCCATGCTGTATATTCTTGAGAATATTTCAGTAAAGAAGAAAAATAAGATTAATAAAATGAGAATTTTTTTAATTAAGCAATGGTATACCTGCAACTGTGTGAACCTCGATCCTTATTGGTTGTTGAAATGTGGCATTTTTTACATTAGCAACTGTTCTTTCCATTCTATTTCGAGTTAGTGAAGCCCATCAAGTATCGATTCTCTTAGGTGACACATTCTATATTCTTTCGCAAAGATTTCGATACTTTCACTATATATTTCTTACTTCACAACCATGACACGAAACCACGTAGAACATAAACAAACTAATTGTACATCGAAGTTGCCAGGTACCTGAAACAAAAATATATCACAGTTACAATAAAATTCATGAACAAATAAGAAATCTTAGTTGATGTAGACAAGATGAATTATGATGTAAAGATGTGGACGAGAAAGAATTATTTTAGTAATTTCAATGTGCCAGCACAAGTTGAGCATGATGAATAAAATCATTGAAAGGACAGACTTGAAAGGTATAACTCAATCACGAAAGGCAAAGATTTACTCATATTTTTTTAAAAAAATTTTGTAAATGCAGAAAAATCCCTTTAGTATTTTAATAGTTGTTGGCATGAACAGACAACAAGGAAATATCCTTTGTGTCCCTGTTTAACTTAGAGTTTGTCCTGTAGTGGACTGATTGTTAAGACACGGTTCCCAGCAGATCACCGAAGTCAAGCATCAGTGTGCGGGTGGGTGTCCACTTGGATCAGTCTGCGTAGGTACTGAGGGTGTGCGGTATTGGTCCTCATTAAACAGTGCTACCGTAAAGTGCTCGACTTCGCGCGCAGGTTGTCGGGCTACCGAAGCGGGGGTGCCATCCCCTCCGCAGAGGATCAAAATTGTGATGGCATGTCTTCGGATCATCCTCCGGGGTGTTTCCCAGACCGTCGCCAATAGCCCATTGTGCAGCTCTAGTGCGATGTAAATTAACAACAACAACAACAGTTAACTTAGAGTTTAAAATATAATTTGTAAAGTTTGTTTTATTTTCATTGTTACTTGATTAATAAACAAATTAATTCTCTGAGCGAAGATACATAATTTAAGTTAAGATTAGTTCGATTGAGATCACATGCATAATATAATTTTGTGTGTGTAATGAAATCTTTAACCCTTTGACTACTAACGGGACTCATTTGTCCCAACAAATGTTTAAGAATTACTAATGGACATATGTATCCCACCATTAAGTACGACCGGGACATGTATGTCCAGCCTCTAAATCAGGGTTTCTTAACCTGTGGTTCATGGACCCCTAAGCAGTGCCGTAGCGAGCTTAACTCGCGCCCGGGGCACAATACCTTTTTAGCGCCCCCCCCCCATTCGAAAATCATCTAATATTATAAGTAAAATATACTCGCAAAGTAATAAATAAATAAAGTCATAGGCTCAAGCTAGACATTAAATTTGAGACAAAAAATGTAGTTGAGAAAACAAGACTAGATTTTGAAATGTATATGATCATCTAGAATTAGTTCAAAAGATACCTATTATTTATTTTACATATTTATAAAGAAATATTTTAAAAACACACAGTTTTAAAACAATAAAAAAGTAAATATTTATTATCTCTAAGGAGATACATATATTTAATAATATGATTATAATACATTAATAAAACTAATTACTATATGTATAAATTTTCCGCTTTTGATGAAGCAAATTTATCAATAATATCATCAAAGTTGATCATTTCAAATTTTTTCATACCTTATTCACTGAATAATAGAATCGTCGAGTAGATGTAGTAAGTAATCTTATTCGTTTTATTACTAACCAAGAATGCCTTGAACTTGAAAGGTAGCAACACAGTGAAATATACACTAAAATTTATGCTAACATTTAATAACATTTCATTTTTATTCTAAGCAGAGCGCGATGACAATGACGCAAAACTGAAAAATACAAGCACAAAATAACTTAAACGTTAATATTTCGGGTATTTACCTAACTTGTAGCGGAATTCCACAACCTGTCGCAAGTGTCAACCTGTCGCAAACGGATATGTACAGTCACGGAAAAAAGTATCCGGAAAGTAACAAATAAAGAATCATTTATTTTTTGAAACAGATAATTCTCAGGTACAGAACAAATACGGCGTTTGTGTCCTTTCCTAGAAACAGCAAAACACTGTATTTGTTGTGTGTCTGAGAAGTATCTATATTAAAAAATAGACAATCTTTTAGTTGTTATTTTCGGGATACTTTTTTCCGGGATACTTTTTTTTTTTTATACTTTTTTTTTTATGATTATAATACATTAATAAAACTAATTACTATATGTATAAATTTTCCGCTTTTGATGAAGCAAATTTATCAATAATATCATCAAAGTTGATCATTTCAAATTTTTTCATACCTTATTCACTGAATAATAGAATCGTCGAGTAGATGTAGTAAGTAATCTTATTCGTTTTATTACTAACCAAGAATGCCTTGAACTTGAAAGGTAGCAACACAGTGAAATATACACTAAAATTTATGCTAACATTAAACTTATAACATTTAATAACATTTCATTTTTATTCTAAGCAGAGCGCGATGACAATGACGCAAAACTGAAAAATACAAGCACAAAATAACTTAAACGTTAATATTTCGGGTATTTACCTAACTTGTAGCGGAATTCCACAACCTGTCGCAAGTGTCAACCTGTCGCAAACGGATATGTACAGTCACGGAAAAAAGTATCCGGAAAGTAACAAATAAAGAATCATTTATTTTTTGAAACAGATAATTCTCAGGTACAGAACAAATACGGCGTTTGTGCCCTTTCCTAGAAACAGCAAAACACTGTATTTGTTGTGTGTCTGAGAAGTATCTATATTAAAAAATAGACAATCTTTTAGTTGTTATTTTCGGGATACTTTTTTCCGTGACTGTACATATAAGTACATTAGAGTGCTATTGTTATCGTTTTAAAATAACAAGCGTGAGCTACATTGCGTTTATAGAAACAAAAATAAATAGTGTTCTGAAAGAAAGAATGTTTGTACTTTGTACACTGTACAAACACTTTGTACACTGATGTTTGTACTTAGTACACTGCAAATATTTGGAGATAATATATGTAACCACACAGCGTAGATGCCATAAGGAAGTGCTGACAGACACAGGTCGAGTCAGCCCTGACATTAGAAAAGACGTGTCATTTCTATTATGAATATATTATTACAGTTTGATTAGTGTTCCTTTTTATTTACGAATTAACATTTATTATATTTCACCGGCACTAAATTTAAAATATATTTTCCAGAAATAAATTATAATAAAAATAAAAATCATCCAACAATTTTTTTTGTTTTGCTGACCATTAGGCGCCCCTTTGTGTGTAGCGCCCGGGGCATGATGCCCCCCCTTGCTCCCCCCTCGCTACGCCACTGCTCCTAAGGGGTCCATGAGTCATATTTTGGGGGTCCGCTGACTACGCCTAGTTTTTAAAATGTTTTGAAGCCTGCCCATTGCTTGTAAAGCGAGCTATGGCAGTTATAATTCCATTTGCTACAGTGAATCTTTGCGAAGCAGGATTTTCCACATTTGTGACAATAAAATCAAAATATCGAAGTCGATTGAATGTTGAACATGATATGCTCATTGCTTTCTCGAATACCATCCCCCAATCCAATTTATTAATTAAGGAAAAGCAGCAGCAACCTTCACATTAAAAATTTAAATTTTAAAATTTTTTGTATAGGATAAACCAACCAGTGCAGAAACACTACCCAGTGAGGAAACATTTCATATATATTGATATAAAATAAGAATTTGAAAGTTTTTCTTTAGATTAATTGGTAACAATATCTTACTGCCAAACAATAGAAAGTCATCTAGCAATGTTTTGGATTACCTAGTCAAATAGACTTCTCTGGAAAAATGTTTGAATTTGTTATTATCTCTGCAACACCTTGTTTCTTTGAAAAAATTATAAGGTGAGTGTTTGTATTTATATGTTTGAAGTGGAATTAATTGCATGTAATAGTTTTATTTTTCTCATTGTGAAAAAGAGAATTCAAAATATAGTTATTGAAGTTACGTTTTATTTTTTTTAAGCATCGTAGCATAATAAAGTACTGAGATAAGGGGTGTTTATTCACTGGATCACCAAACGATGAAAAACCACTGAAGGAACAAGTGTTCCTTTACTGGTTTTTTTTCTAAGTTAATGAAAATAAAAGATAAACTTTAATTTCCTTGTACCTTTAGTGATGTTCCGCATCAAAAGTATGCTAAAAATACGAAAAACAACTTTTAATCAGTGAAGGAACAGGCATGTTCCTTTACTGGGCATAGATTTCCCAGTGAATGAACAATATGTGTTAATATGTTGACACTTTAATTTTCAATTCATGATTACAAAAAATAGTTAACATTTTCCAAGTATTTATATGTTAAAATTTCAAGAATAGGCTTGCTTTTAAATATTTGTATGGCTTATAAATTCAAAAAGAGCATTAAAAAATACCTAAAATTAAGTGTTCCTTCACTGGGTGTTCATTCACTGGTAAGAGCTGTTCCTTCACTTGGTCTTCTTACTACTTGTTATTTGAACCTCCAAAACTTTAAAACAATATTATGTAAGTTTTCTACAATTTTTTTTACATAATTTGCAATTAGTAACAAATATGTTGACACTGTCATTTAAGTAAAATTACGGATATTGAAATTAATATGATTTCTTAAAAGGCAAGCGAAGCTTAAATGTTCCTTTACTGGTTAGTTTACCCTACTATTAAAATAATAAAATTAAATGTTTTCTAACAATTGATGTTTTTTGCAATAATTTTTTTCTCAGGGGGTGGTCCGTGACTTCTTAAAATTTTTTAAAAGGGGTCCATTATACCAAAAAGGTTAAGAAACACTGCTCTAAATTGATAACCGCTTGTCAGAAAAATCACAAATACTAAATTTGCCTTATTTGTGACCTATTTTGTCCTTTTGAATAATAAACGGGGCCAAAAAATCATGTTTTAAAATTCGTAGTCAAAGGGTTGAGACGAAATCTTTCACTTAATTTTTTTACATGTTCTATTAGTTATCTTTGAACATCAACACATTAAGTATCAATTGTTCTATTTTATGAATAAATTTTAATGTATTAATTTTAGAATATTATTATTATTTGAATATTAGCATGAATTATATATGTGTAAATATTTAATTTATTCAACCTATTTAATATTTTTCAAATTTATGATGCATTTTTATTTTCAACTTGATTTAATTAAACACCCACATCTTCTCTTATTAAATTTCAAAAGTGTATTTAATAAAGTTAGAAATTTTTTTTTAAACTTCCTTTAAGTAGAACATAGTTTTTTTTGTTTTTTAATATTAAGCTTTACAAAATATACTAATATTTTTATTTTATTGAAATTACAGATTCGAGCTTTCAATACTTTCTCCATTTTGGAATGGGTGTATCTGGCAATTGCTATAATAGCTCTTACTGCTTCACTTGGGATAACTATCCAAAGACTGACGGTTGAAAAAACTGATCAGAGTGATTTTACATTTGCTCTTCTTTTACTACTGACCATAGGTATAAATTTATCATTTATAATTTCTTACTGATGCGCTTTTATGTTAATCAATTTTATTTTAGCTTAAAAATTGCTATTGACAGAAAGGATCCATCATTAATTTGAAGATTACTGATCAAAAAATTTTTTTTATTTTATTTAAATGTAACTTTGAATGTCATAAAACTAAAATAGTCAGTAATATTAGTAATATTGTAGTAGTTTAGATTAGTAATATTGTTACTATTGGTTGCTTTGTTTTGCATGACTATTTTGTACAGGTTATTTTGTATTTTACTCTTTTTTTTTTCTTAACCAAAATTTTTATTTATACATAATGTTTCGTTTGAGTCAAAGATAGATTTCAATAAATAATAAAAAAAAGATGCCTAGATCAAATGTGATTTTTATATGTATGTTTTTATACTAACACTCCTTTCACAAGTGTGACTCTCCTTTTTTTCATACCATGCATACATTTTTTAACTATGGAATGAGATAAATTCATGATGACTGAAACTTCACTTAGTTGTTTAATTGTTTTCATGGGTGTTTCATGATTTGATTTCGTTGTCCTAATCAGATATGCTTTCTTTGTAAACATATTGAAAAGCTGAACTTAGTGTGATTTAAAAATGTTCTGGTTTAAAAAAAATTTTTTTTTCCACCAAATATATTTTGGATTTTTAGGATTGAAAAAAATTCAGATGAAATGTTTATGAAATATTACCAGTTGTAATTTTTTAGGTACCTGTATTTTTTCAATCCCTTTACACGCATGCAGAGCTTGTCAATATGCCTCGAATGTGTGTTTCGCTCCTCAAAAATTCAAATAGGAGTGAAAATACTCCTCGTAAATTCTGCTAAAATTGTCTTTTTTTTTTTTTTTCCATACTGTTAAAGAATGATAATTCCTTTGAAAATTTAGCTGATCAGTAAATACAGAGAGGGTGATAATGAATTTTTTTCATGTATCCTGAATACAGCATATTAATTACTATTATTCTGTCATTGCCAGTAACTACTGTCTGGCAATTGCAAGGCGAGCTATCAGTGTTTTTGAAAGACTCGCTCATTTTGGGAAGTAGACTGGATGGCAGTATTAGCTAAAACCATCTGCCAAAAGAAAACTAGGTTTCAGCTCAACGAGGCCCCAAACCATAGTATTATCTTCACCTAAAATAAATTGACCAGTCCAATACTAACACAACTGCCATCAAAAAGTCTTGAGTCAAGGACTGATCTCATGATTGCTAGACGGTACAGCTACAAGTAAACAAGGTTTTCCAACTCAAAATATTTTCCGAAAAAAAAAGAGCTTTTCTCGGGGATGAGCATTAGGGTGACCTTTCCAGATTGTCTAGTGAAGAATCATTCCAACATGAATGTCAAACATGCTATAAAATTGTAGAAAAAAAAAGTGTGTATAAATTTAAATTTTATGTACTTTATGAAATTTTTTTAATGTTTTTTAGAAATCTTTGTCTAAATCAACCTGTTAATATTGAAAAATAATTATAAAGTGTCAGAATAATATTTTTTGATTAAATATTCGAGCAATAATATTGTATAGTTTATTTCTTAGAAATGCACTCTCTGTTTTCATTCCTGTATTTTAAATTTCACTCCTCAAAAATTCTTAGAAGAGAGAAATTACTCTCTAAAATTTTTTTGTTGTTGTTGTTGATATTATGGCACAGAAGTGTGTCAAAATTACATCAGAAGCTGTCCTTGATATCAGAATTGACTGAAAGCACCACTTGTAATTGTTCCAAGTGCTATTATTTGGCTTCTTCTGAGCTATAGTTATAATTTACCATAAACATCTGATTACTTTATTTAACACAATTTATCATTTTTATTGGCAATTTTTGCATAGTTCCAATCAGGATATGAAAATTAGTTTCTTTGATATAGTGGAAATATTCCTTGAATTTTTCAGAAATTTGTACTTTCGTACAGCTTTTTCAATTATTGTATGTATGTATTCTTAATATATTATCTTTATTTGTTCTCTACTCTTTATGATAACTGTTACTGAATGTTTAATTTAAGTACTATTATTAAAATTTTTTAACTGCCAACTAGTTTTTTTTTTGTACTTTATATACATTAAAAATATTAATTCTTTTAATTTAATTCATTTATTAGTAATAATAAGTTTGAAATAAAAATGTCCGAATTCCTACACTGAAATAAAACTCAGTATTTTAAAATTAAATGTGTTAAAATTTAAATGCAAAAATAAAAAACAAAGGTAAAAGCATGCAAAAATGTTAAAAAATAATTTTTTAGACAGATACAGAATAACATTTAGTTGAAATTGGGTTAAATCAATTTAAATCTTACTCCAATTTGATTATTATTAAAAAATTAACTGTATTATTGTTTATGAATTGATATCATTCTTGAAAACTTAAGTTTTATAACTATTTTCCTTTTTCAAGGCAATATATCCATTGTGATGCCACAATAGGCATTACATGTTTCCTAGCTTTTGAAATTTCTTTAATTTCTTAAACTTATTTTTTTAATCATTCTTAATCAAATTGTAATTAAATTAAATCAATTTTTATTACATTTTAAAAGAAGCGAATATAAATTATTTATTCTTTTCTTATCGATCAATGTAATGTTCTTTATTTCTTACCACAAATATGTTTCAGTTACATGTTTATACTAATTCTCACAGTCTTGTTGGCGATTCCAGATTGCCAAAGTATTTTCAAACCTAATATTGATTATGGAGGGTTGGCTTTATTTTTTGTGATGTTATCTTTCGATAAATCACCAATCTTGGATCTCTTCCCATGCTCCTAACTTCCTGTTTCGGCCATTGGGGTTGCCCTTTTGGGCATCCTAGTCTTAACAGTTGAGTAAGAAATGCTAAATAAAATTCTCGATATCTTGTTGATCTCTATAAGGGATTTCTTTTCTTTATTATTTTTATATTTTTTAATTATGGCCATTTTCAATAATTAATAAATCAATTTTTTTATGCGATTTTATTTACTTCTCTGAGACAATTATCATTTTATTACATCCAAATTAAGATGTACCTGTAACAGTCATAAAAAAAAGAAGTCAATAATGCCACCTGTGCAAATCCATAAATTAATTTAAAACGATCACCATCATAACATCCATTGAAAGCATAAGCCAAAATCCTTACTTTTAAAAATATAGTGCATCCTTAGTGATGTTTAGAATCCTGTGTAAAAAACTAATCAGTCATGAATGACTAATGAGTCAATGAAGATTGTGACATTAATTAGTTCAATACGTTTCTAAAGTTATTGAATTTTGATTGAATGCTTGCTTTTTGAAATTTTTTTTTCTAAATAGTTTATCCTGAGAGTATAATAATTTTGTTAAGCAATTGCAACTGATATTATTCCTAACATATAGATCTAAAACTAAAATGAGTATTAATTACATAAACAGTTTTTACATATTGTATTGTTTCAAATAAAGTATATTTTTTATCCTAGTGTTTTGCTATCACTATGTCATTCATTCTATATTTACTGAAAGATGGGACGAGTTGATGGTTTTTGTAGTTAGCAATGTCATTGTTTTGTCATATTGCATAGCAAACTATGTGAGCCATGAAAGAGACACTATAAAACTTGTAAGTATTCTATTGAACTTTAAAAATACTTAACTTTATGCTGCAGCTTCTTTATATTTGATTTAATCAAATATATGTATAATCTATTTTTATTTTTAATGTTTTAATTTTGCTTTAACTAATTTTTCTTTTTTTTTTTTACTTTCTTATTTTCTCTTTTGGTTTTATATTTTAGCTTTATATTGTATAAAATAATTTTATAATCAGGCTGTATAAAAATGCAATTTTTAAGATAGGGGAGCACAACCTTTTTGAGTGAAGGGCCACTTGCACAGCAGGTTGGCTAACGAAGGGCCGCACATGTATTGAGACATGCTAATGACAAATGTAGTAATGTTTATTTAAACATTAGCGTTCTATTTTTTTATCAATAAACTTTGTAATATATTTGTAAAAAATTAAAGGTGTTCCATTTTTAGAATTCATTCAAAAATAAAAAAACTTTAACTTTTTTTTTTACAAAAAAAATTGCTATTTTTATCATATGAACAATAGATTTATCAAAATAAATAAACATTGAAGAAAAGAAATGTTTTTTTTTATCATATCATGCAATACGAAAATTCATTTTAGAATTACGAGGCGCATCCAGAAGGTAAGTTTCCCTATTTTTTTTTTAAAAAAAAGAACTCATACTTTCAGGAACATATTTATTGGCAACAAGTACAGCAATGTTTCAGCTATTTTTCAACATAGCCACCACCAGAATTGAAACACTTGTCGTATCGTGGGATCAACTTTTGTGTCCCTCTGTCGTAGAACTCTGCCGTCTGTAAATGGAACCAGTGTGTGACAACTCTTCGTCGTTGCCAAAACGCTCACCGGAGGACAGGAATTTCTTAAGGTGCAAGAAAACATGAAAATCGCTGGGAGCAAGATCAGGGCTGTAGAGTGGATGATCAAACAACTCCAAGCCAAATTTCGTCAAAACAGCTGCAGTGCGTCGAACTGTATGTGAAAGAGCATTGTCATGGAGAAGCACAACACCTGCAGTAAGCATTCCACGCCTCTTGTTTTGAATGGTACGTCGCAATTTCCGCAGTGTTTCACAGTAACGGTTAGCGCTTACTGTTTCACAACGTGGTTCCATTCACAGACGGCAGAGTTCTACTACAGAGGGATACAAAAGTTGAACCCATGATACGACAAGTGTCTCAATTTTATGTTGCTATGTTGAAAAGTAGCTGAAACATTGCTGAACTTATTGGCAAAAAATATGTTCCTGAAAGTATGAGTTCTTTTTTTAAAAAAAATAGGGAAACTTACTTTCTGGATACGCCTCGTAAATTCTAATAAATAAAAAAAAAAAACTGCAATGCCCACAGAATGAAAGTAGGAAAAAATTTAGTCATAATTAAGTAATATAAATTCAAATTAAATATTTTAATTGTAGAAAATTTATAGGCTTTTAACAAAAGCCTAAAATAAAAACAAAACTGTGATAGTATAGGAAAATATAATTCAATGCTTATTTTGTAATGTACTTTATTATTTCATTTGATTAATTATTAGATTTTTTTATATCGTAAAAATTTTCCTTTTTTTTTATCGAAAAAGATCACTTAAGCAACAAAAAATTGAAATCTTAACTACAAACAGTGAGCAGTTTGAAAATTCACGTTTTACGCCATTTTATGAATTTCTCAAGTTGCAATAACATTGCATTTAAATTAGGGATGTAATGAGTATTTGGCCCTTCTGTGAAAAATTCAGTTGGTTGAATGATCACTCAAATATTCGGCAGAATATTTTTTAGAAATGTATTTTTCTAAGTTCTTTTTATTTTTGAATTTTTATAGATATTACTTTTTTTTAAAAATTATAATCAGACAAGTCAATTTTGTCATTTTTTCGATACTTTGAGAATTGAGAAGGATTTTTTTCCATTTTTTGCTGTTTTTATTATAACCCAGCATTTCAACAGAACGTCTCATACTATTAATTTATTATCACTCTTTCCCTATACTGTAATATAAATAACCAGTAACATAGAAAAGTGTGATTTTCAGTATTAAAGTTTTGTTTTTGGAACTAAGAAAAATTTGTTTTTTCTGTTTTTCCTTTTTAGGCATTTTTATTATGACTCATCATTTTTTTAAAAAATAAAGTTGCTAATAAAATTTATTTTATAGCAATTTTTTTTCTTCTAAAATTATAGCAATAAGAAAAATTTAAATTGCGATTTTCAGCATAAGATTTTCATTAAAAAAATTAAGAACGTTTTTTCTAACTTTTTTTTAAATAAAAAAAACTTTTTTTAGACGTTTTTTATTATAACGCAGTAATTTTTAATAGCATTTCTGTTGACTTAAATCTTTTTTCTTGGCTTTTTCTGGTAATTGGAAAACTGAGATGTTCAGCTTTAAAATTTTCTTTCAAAAATTAAGATTGATTTTTATGTTCTCTGTTTCTCTTTTCGACATTTTCAGAAACGTTCTTGATTGGCCTTATTTTTTAGAGTTAATTTATGAATACGTTTTTCCAGGAAATATTATTCTGAGCATTGAAATTTCAGTTTCAGTGTTGCTATGCTGCTAAAAGATTTTGCTATTTGGCCCCAAGTGTACGGCTTTCAGTCGATTTTTCTTCTTCTTTTTTTTCAACGAATATTTGGTTTTTGACCAAATCACAATTCATTACCACATTCGACCAAATCATATTCGTTGCGGAAAAAAAAAAAACGAAGGAAAAATAACTAGGATTTACGATAAAACTGCACCGAAATACCGTATCAAAAAGTGATTATTTAATTGCGCGTTTAACAAACACGTGTCGTAATAACATCGTAGTTAAGTAACGGGATCGTCAAAATCATGTGGAAAAAGTATAGAAATAATTGGGTGAAAAAATTACTTATATTTATGCTGAACTCAGCACGAATAAAGCGTGTCAAATGCACGATTTAAAATTTGCATGTCGTAATAGAATAATTGGAATTTTTTATGATGCGTGGGAACGCATAGCTATAACTGCCGAAAAAAATTGTTGAAAAAAAGAAAGAATTGCAAAAAAAAAAAAAGATAAAAAATCACTTAGATTTAAGATGAAATCGTCACAAATAAAGTGCACAAAAAAGTGATTATTTAAATGGGCGATCTGAAACTCGCGTCGTAATAAAAATTCGGGATTTTCGAAATCACGTAGAAAAGCGGAAATAACTTTAAAAAAATCATTTATATTTACGATAAAATCGGCTTAAAGAAAGTGCGTTAAACGTACATTTACTAAAGAATCTGTTATACAGTGAAACCCCGATTTTACGTTTCTCAGGGGACTGGGTAAAAAAAACGTAAAATCCGGGAAAACGTAAAATACGGGAAATACTTAGATAGCAAAAAATCATATAATAATAATGGGAAAATAAAACAAACTAAAGGTAGTAAAGATGACTCTTTCAAAAGGTACTATTAAAATCTATATTTTACGAAAAGAATATTAGTATTTAAAGAAAAAAACATACCAGTTCAAGATCACTTTTACAATTTTTGTTAAGAATCATGTAATTTAGGTGCAAAATAGTGCGTAATAAAAGATTGTTTTTTAGACATTGAGTTCAAAGTAAATGCCTCATCTTCCAGGACTGAAATCTTTTGCAAATTTTTTTCCTGGTCTTTGTATGATAGAAAATAGTCTTTCACTATTAGCAAACTTCTCAATGCTGTGTTGAAAGAAGGAACGGGCTGTGCTTCTGTTCCTTCTTGTTCATCTTCATCGGCGGATGAAAAGTCCATAACATCGTCCACGGATGGAGCAGTGGTTCTCTCAGCTTCGCATGTTGCTAAGTTTTCTCGGATGTACTCGTCGAAGTCATAGCTAACTGTTTCATTGTCATTCTCCGGGTCTAGTCTAGCTAATCCTGCATCTGCTAACGGTTCATTAGAAGCTACGATTCCGCTTTCTTCAAAACAGTGGGAAATGCACTTTTGTGTAACGCTTCTAACCTTAAATATTACTTATTAAAACGTTTTTTTATTTTTTTTCTTTCTACAAAAAACGTAAAATGCGGGAAATTCCGTAAATTAAAAACTTACAATCCGGGTAAAATTAACATTAGAGGTATACGGAAAAACTGGGTCCTGATGAAAAAAACGTAAAATGCGGGAAAAACGTAAATTCGGGGGACGTAAAATCGAGGTTTCACTGTAATTGATTGTGTCAAAACGTGATGACTTAAAAGTGCGGTTAAAAATTGCCCTTTTTTAAAATTTTTTTATTGTGTTTGGAAGCTCTCGCGGGCCGCACTTCAGTAGTCGAGGCGCCGCATTTGGCCCGCGTGCCGCAGGCTGTGCACCCCTATTTTAAGAAAATAATGCATTTTTATGGAGCTTGATTTTTACACTGCTTGGAATGCATTCTTCAGAGAAAATTTTCTTTATAGTTTAGTCAGGCTCTTTTAGGTTATACTTTAATAATGTAACATAATGTAAATTGTTTTTACTTAAATATCCCAAAAAGAGCTTAATACTAGAGCTTAATATTTAATACTTAAATTTATATATAATAGAGTTTTGAAGCGAGAGTTTGTTCAACAATGCAATTGGCTTTTTAGGAACAAACAGCTCTGTTTGTTCCTAAATTTTATATTTTAGCAATGAAAATTTCTATATATTTTCTTTAAATTCAATGGATTTTGTTTAGTTTTTATTGTAAAATTTCAGTTAAAAACTAAAGAGCTTCTTAGCGATATTAGAAAAACATAACTACAAATTGGCATTCTTGGTGTTCTTAACTTCATTCTATATTAATTATAAATGATTGTTATTTTGTAAATGATTGTTATTTTGTAAATGATTGTTATTTTGTAAATGATTTTTATTTTGTAAATGATTTTTATTTTGTAAATGATTGTTATTTTCTAAATGATTGTTATTTTGTAAATGATTATTATTTTGTAAATAATTTTATTTTATAAAATTATATGAATTTTTTCTTTTCTTTTTCAGATTCGCTTGATATTCATCTGTGTTTGCAGTCCATTTTTAATTGGCGTTGGAGTGTTTCAATGCCTGCGATATTGCCGTTCGAATAATTTGATATATAATACTGTTGGTGCCATTTCTTCTTTGCAGAGTTCGTGTAGATTATATTACATTTGTAGCTCATTGCTAAAATTTGATTTGCAACTTCAGGTTAGTGGAGATAAATTTATTTTATGCTTTATTTTTATGTGCGCTAATCTACTTTATTTTTTTCATCTTTTACTAATGACATGGGTACTAGTAAATTGTTTTCAATTGTCCAGTAATTTTATATTATTGGTGACTATCCTAATTATCTAAAAATTGCTTAACAAGTAAAAAAAAATTATAACTTTTTAATTTCATTGTTCTCTATTTTTGTCTCTCCTAATTTGCATTATTTTTTCTTTTCATCTCTTACTAAATACATGGATATATATATCCAGGATACATATGTTCAAGGACACACTGACTTCTGATAGTTGGTGGCTGACCTAATTATCTAAAAATTACTTTATAAGAAAATACAATTCATAATTTTTTTATTTTATTATTCTTTTATAAATCTTGTATTTTTATAGTCTTTATAAAATAACGTTAGTGCATTTTCAGAGTAGACATTGTTGTTTTATATGCCATTATGAAATATTTTAAGTTTTCTTAATGATATAATTATGTACTAAATCTGTTTACTCTGCATACTATATAAAATTTTTTATTTTACATGATTAAATTTTGGTTATGTTTCTCTATATTGGGAAATTATTTTCATTTTTCTTATTATTTTTTTATTTTATCATTTTTATTATTTATAATTTTTTTATTTATCATTTTTATTATTATAATTTTTTATTATAATTTTTTCATTATTGTAGCTCAGTATGTTGATTTTAGTCATGGGTAGAGGAGTGGCTAATATGGACTTAGAACAGAAAGTTATTCTTGGATCTGGAGTGCCTGTTACATTCCTTTTCTTCTTTGTTGGTATGTTAGGTGTAAGTATTAAATAATTCCATGGAAGTATTTTTATTGGTTGGATGGTATCGGTTGAATAATTAAAATGCTTTTATGAAGTATTGATTTTTTAAAAAATTTAGTAGAGACATTTGAATTATTTAACAAACAATGCTTAAGGCATAATATCAATGCTGCTTTTTTGAACTTGCCTTTTTTCACATACTAAATAGAAGAATTTAGACAGAATGTTTTGATTAGTTAAACGCATGTATAACTAGTTAAAACATTCTGCCTAAATTTTCATAACAATGCTCCATATTTTAAATTATTTATTTCTTTTAAACATCGACACATCATTAATTAAATAATTGTACTTAAGGCTTAGTAATAATGCTGTATATTTAAAATTGTATTTTCCCGTATTCACGCCATATGGCTCTGAAAATAAGTATCAAATGCAGAAACTTAAGCTCGGGGATTAAAATTCTAATACTCAAAGTATGTCTTTTTCCCTACACAAATTTATCATTAATTAAAAATTACTGCTTAAGGTTTAGCTTCCATGCTGCATTCAAAGTCGTTAAAAATTATATTTTATTAAATTACATATGAATCAGCAGTATATTATTAAATTATATATGAATCAACAGTATATCAAAATTATATGTAAATAAAAAATGCTTATATTTGACGAAAATATTAATGGTTATGTGTGGTTTACATGGAATCAAAATATTTGCAATCTTAAAAATTTTACTTTGAAAATTTTCTTCTGTTAAACGAAAATAGTTTTAAACTATCTTATGTAGTAAACACTAGTTAGTTATCTATGTAGTAAACACTTAGTCAGGAAAGCTGTGTTTTTTAGTATCTATTCATGTAGTCAATTTGACTTTGGCTTTTAAAAAACCCAGTTTTTAAAAAAAAATTATCGTCTGGAAATAGTCTTTTTAACTTTTATTTTCTTTCTAGTTGCGGTATGAAAACAGATCTTTGATGGTTATATTTTATATCTTGGCTCTTTTTGAACCTGGTTACATTGTTTACAAATTTTATTATGTAAGTATTTAAATTTGTTTATTTTTTAGTTCTTTTAATGCTAAAACCTTTTAACGGAAAGTTTAACTATTTTAATTATTAAAACTTGGAAGTTTCTATTAATTTAGTGAATTTAATTATACAGTATACTCTCGACATCTCAAAGTTGAAGGGATGCTAAAATGTTTTTGAGATAAGCTCAGAACTAAATATATTCTAAAAAGTAGAAAATATATTCTAAAATATTACTCTAAAAAGTAGAGTAATGAAACCTAAGAATAACTTCTAATAAATATGTAATGATAGTTGACTTTAAGTTCAAATACAAAAATGATAATTTTATTTTTAAAGGGTAAGGACGAAAATATTCATGCCTTAATAGAAAATAATTGGTTCACAATAAACTTTTTATTAATTAATTGGTTCAAATAAGCACAATAAAAGATTTTTTTTTCCAAAAAATACATTTTCTATTTTGAAAAAAAATGACAAAACAAGGTTTTAGAAGAAATTTTTTGACATAGGAATTCAATTTAACTTTAGGAGAATATATAATGCTTAGGGGAAAAATATTTTTTTGACATAACAAGGTTTTCGAGATGTTGAGAATATACTGTACATATAAGATATACTGATAACATTATCTTAATTGTTTTTTATTTGTATATGGAATTTTTGTATAAACACAGGCATTTTTATTTTTAAAGAATGTTCATTTGACTGTGAATGATGATTCTTGTGTAACATCAGAATCATTGAGCAATTTTATGCAAAATATATTACATGTTATTCTGTGCAATCATTCTAAAATCTATTATCAAGAATGAAATATTTCTTTGTTTTTTTTTTTAACTTAAAGGTTGATTTGCTACATTTCTGAACACTTTGCTCATTAGGACTTTTAACTGCAAACTGAGTTTTCAGAGAAATTGACTGAAACCAATTATCATAACAAGGCTTTAAGGCATGGAACTTTAATTAGTAAAAATTTTCATAAAATTCATTATAAATCATACAATTTTTTAAAAATTGTATGTCTTAAATACGCTTTCTAACAATGCATAAGATGACTAGTTGTATAACATTACAATTATAAAAGAATTTTTTTTTTTATTAAAACAAAGAATCACTTCAGACTTCTAAATTAGAAAAAGATTTTTTTTTCAAGGAAATTGTTGTAAAAATTTCATTTGCAGTAATTTCTTGCACAGGTATTTAAAGGAGAAACAGGTTTTAGCATAGGTTTACATCTAAGGGACACTAACAAGCTCACAGGCAGTTAGGAGACTGTTACTGTCAGTCAAATATGTAATGTTTTAAATAAATTTGTTAATTCTGAAAGTATAATGTTTGAAAATGAAATGAAAGAAGATTTATATAGTTCAATTATTTAATAATTGATTATCTTGTAAATTGTTATTGATTCTTAAATAAGTCTTCCAACTGCCTGTGAGCTTGTTAGTGTCCCAAGAATAATTTAAAATTGCATTTTTATTTATTTATTTATAATTATATTTTTCAAATTGTTTGATGCTGTAAATAACTTCAACTTTCAACCAAACAACTCAACTCATTTCCGCAGCATACCTACTTTTGTTTTGTGTAGATGTAGAATTGATTAATGTTAATATTTAAGAACAAAAATGTCCAACTCTGGTGGTAGAAGAAAAGATTTAATCTGGTTATATTTTGATGAAATAAAAAATGATGAAAGGAAAGGATGCAGGGCTATATGTAAGAAATGTAATGTCATCAGGGGTCTGTCTGACAGACCCCTGATGACAATCATCCTAACTTTAGAAATTTCGATAATAAAAAAATAATAGTAATACTTGCTATATAGTCAATACATATTTGAATAGGCAGCTTGAGATAACAAATATAACTAAAAAAATACCACAACCTTTCTAGGACGTTTTGTCTTCTTCTGTAGAACTCCAGTTCGTTTTTTAAAATTTTATTTAAGAAATTTCAGTTTAGGATTATCAATAAAAACATCATGAACTTTTTTCAAAATTAAAAATACATTTAAAATATTATATTTGAAAAAATATTATAAAGCTGCAATGTAGGTAGTCAGAGAGATATGATTGATTCTTATTTGAATAATAAAACCAAGTGATTGGTGAGTGATTAAAGTGAAATTTTTTTACCCTTCATTTCTCCATTATCAAATATGACATTTTAGTGTGGTGTATTTGGATGTAAAAAAGCTTTACTTTGAAACAATCATATGAGTAAATATAGGAAAGTAAGAAAACAATTTAAACACTAAGATATAAAATTGTGAATTATTAAAACATCAACCTGGTTTAAACCAAAAAAACTGGGTTTTTTGCCAACCCTGCTTAGAGGTAAACCTATGTTAAAACATATTCTCCTTTAAGTACCTGTGTAAGAACTTATTCGCTAATTTTAGAAACATCCTGCATTATGACAGGATGGCATGCTATATTTCACTTTTGTTACATTATATAATAATAAGTATAACAGAGCAAAATATGCTATGTTTGACTTTTTAAAAGCTTTTTTTTTTTTAGAATGATAGTAGCTTTTTGATTTATTTGTAATTGTTTTTAATTTTAGACTGTAACAAATGAATCAGAAGTTGATGCTATTTATGACAGCACCTTTGTATGTGGATATTTTGCATTGGTTATATGGTTGCTATTGATTTGCTCCACAGTTTATTTTGCTTTTTACTACTTTGGAAAAGGACTCAAGGAAAAAAGTAAGCCAACTAGTTCTTATGTATCATTTAACATGTAATCTTTATAATGTTTTTAAGAAATTTTAAAAATTATTTGCTTAAATTTAGACTATATTTTTGTATTTTTTTAAAAAAATTATAAAATGACAAAATTTTTAAAGCATTAAAATCTTATTGAATGTAGAACTTGAAAATTCTCAAAATTTTCCCATGCCATAATATCTTTTTTGTGTGCATATTAAGGAAAGTATATGAATGTTTCCATTATTAATCTGTCTAAAATAAAAATGTAACATTAGGTACATCTAAACATGCCCGAGATATTTAAGTTCTCTTCGAATTACTTAGAGAGGGATCTTTGTAATTTGTAGAGTTGTTAATAATCTGTTTTTACTATACATTCCCTTCACAATGCGCTTTTCTGTCACCACGCATTGTTAATATCTTGGTTTTATGTCTTCTTGATCTTGCACCTGTTTTGCTACATTTAGTTAAATATACTTTGCGTATTCTTATTGTGCTTTTACTTGTTTGTTAAGTTATTTTGAAATGCTAGATTTTCATGGCAAGTTTGTCATAAAGACACTATGTTTCTTATTTTAAAAACACTAATAATTTTTGTTGATAACATAATAAATTTGTTAATAATAAAAACAACTAGTTTTACAAAGTTTACAGAATCTTAAGTTTGATTAACAAAGTCATTTACTTTGAGGTGAACTTTTTGTAAGTTATTAGTGAATGTTTTCTATAATTACGATGTAATCAAAATAAAGAATAACAGAATGTGTAGATACTGGTTATTTGCCCTTTGTGTTTACATCCGTACTTTGAATGTAACAGACATGTGATTTTTCTGCTAATTTGCGAAATTTCGCAAATATCAAGGTACTTGATTTGCATTCTTCCTTGAATCAAAAATTTTTATTTTGACAAAATTTTCTCAGAGTTCAACTTAGCTAAAATTTAACTTTCACAATTTTTACAAAGTTCTGTTAACAAGATATTTGTTGCTTCTTACCAACAACCCCCTTTTTTTCAACTGGAGTTCTCGTTCACGCCCAATAGTGATTTTTTTTTAATACAACTTTGGATAATTTTGCTAACATAAAATTTACAAGTTGTATTCACTTTTAGATGTGCTCGATTTATGCCTATACCATTGCAAAACCAGACGGTCTTGCAATGTTTTATCGGCAGTTATTGTTGCAATTTTTTAAAATCCCTTTATTTTTCATACAGTATTATTATGGCACATGTAATTCAAATCCCCTATTTAATTAGTAACTTTTTGACGCTATAACACTGATACTATATATTTTTTTCAGTTATTGCTACTGATTTTGAGGTTTTTAAAATCTCGACATTTTTTTCAAATGATCTTATTATGGCATGTGATATTAATAACAGGCTTTTAAGTAATTAGTTTTTGACCTGTTCAATTGGCACTGAATATATTGGTTTTTTTATTGATTTTCAGCAGCTATTGCTGTGGATGTTTTTTAAAGTCTTGAAGCATTCCTTGCAATATTATTAAGATGAGGGAATTATGAATTTGAGTATTCACTATTTAACGCTATGATAGATTTTTTAGCAGTTATTGCTATTGATTTTTTCATGGTTTTTAAATATATGTTTATTATATTTATTATTTATTACAAGTCAACTGTTTTCTACATTTAAATTGTATAAATATTACTTTCCTGTATAAAAAAAGATCTATTTTTCATTGAACAAAAGAAAGGAAAAAAAAGTCACGCAGTCGACTGATTGTAAAGTAGTAGTTCCAAGTAGAACACCGAAGTCAAGCATCACTGGCTGCTATCAGTAAGCGGTTGGGTGACCACTTTGATCAGTTTGCATAGAGACAGAGGGTGCGCAGTATTGGTCCTCATTAAACTGTTCCACCCTAAAGTTCTCGACTGGACACACCAGGTTGTCGGACTACTAAAGCAGGGGAGTTATCCCCTCATTAGTAGTCCGACATTAGTAGTAGGGGAGTATCCCCAAAATTGCGAAGGCATGTCTGAGGATCATCCTCAGGGATGTTTCACAGGCCGTCGCCAATAGCCCATTATGCAGCTCTAGTGCAACGTAAATAAACTACGACAATCATTAATTTTTAACTCTTTAAAAGAGGAAAACATATATTTGTTATTCTACCTTAACATAGCAGAGTTCCGTTAGCACTAAACGCTCGCTTATCACACCACACATTATAATTTTAATTCTTTCTGTTATTACGAGAAGGAGATGACGCCATAAGGTAATTAATTATTCCATTAATAATTACGATAGAAAAGAACAGTTTGCCAAATTCAGAAAGTGAGTTCAAAATATCTCCGACGCCAAATAATTTCAAGGTGAAGAGTAATGAAAAGATGGGTAATATCATAGGTTTGAAGAGAAGCTGAAAAAAGAGAAGCTGAGTTTCTAGAAAAAATTCAGATGATTTCGTTCTTCCAGTATTCAATATTATAAACTAAGAAGTACTAGCTATTATTGCCTACAAAGTGTTGTTATTAAAGATATTAACTATTATTGGTAATGCATTTCTTACTTTAAACTTATATTTTCCCTCACTTTCCCGAATGATAAGACAATGAAAGGAAATGCAAATATCAAGTAAAAAGGAATTTAAAAAAAACTTGACTTTCAAATTTACTGTCAAATTTCAATAAAGATTTGAAGTAGATGTTAAGTAAAAGTTATAAAAGCATTGTTATTAATGCATGTAAAAAAGGGAAATAAAAACTTTCATATAGCTTTTTAACGTAAAAATGTTAAAGAGTTTTAAGAAAATGCATGTCTCAGCTTGTTAGAGTAGAATCCAACTAAATAAATAAAATTTTTTAAGTACTAGTGAAATATTTTTTATATTTTTTATTTAGTGTTTGAAGACAGTGGGGGATCACAACCAAGGAGGTTCACCAGCACATTCAGTGAAGCAACAACTTCAGAAAATGTCAGTGTCACTCAAGAACCTTAAAATGGCTTTGTATTGATATCTAAACGTGACATTACTAACATATTAGAGAGATATTTTAAAAATCATGTTGGTTATTAGAGAATAATTGTTTGAAGCCTTGTTTTTCAACTTTTCTTTATATTGTTTTTCTACTGGTTTAAATATGGTGAAATTGGAATCACAAAGATTTTAGAAAGCTGATTGTACTATTTGTAAATTTTTTTTTATGAAAGATAAAAATTAAAAAAATATTAAGAGCACATATAGTTAGATGTGAAGGTTGTTTAAAGTGGTTTTAGTTTAAAAAAAAAAGTTGAAAATTTTTTACTGAAATTAATTTGAAATTATGAGATAAATGTATTAAATTTAAAAAAAAATAAAAAAGAATTTGAATTAAAACTGAGTTATTTAAAAATTTCAATATGCTATATTTAAAAATAAAAAAGTTAAATATCGATTGAAAAATTCTTTTATTAAAGAAATATTTGGAATTATAAATTTAATTACTTTTATTTTTGTAAATATAAAATGAATAAAATTTTGATTTTTTAAGCAAATTTTATTTTTAATTTGAAATAAATGCTTGTGATATTTCTCGTAGTTCGATCCAGTAGTTTAAAAATACTGAGGTCACATGATTCAAATGTAGCATGATCCAAAAATAACACTTCCTGTTATTTATTTTATCATGATGCTCAACAGAAATTTATATATATATTTTTATTACAATAGAATGAAAAAATTACTTGTAGGTATTATTTAGTCAACAAGTAATTAACCACCATATCAAAAAAGTATTAACCCTTTTACCATACATGAACTATGTATATTGATTATATTTTGGTTAATTTTACTTACTTAGGAAAAGGTACTTTAAAATCTGTATAAAATATTTTATTTAGCTAGTTTCAGTATCATTTGAGAATGATTGTAGATTTTTCGAAGGAATTAAATAATTTTTCCGTACTTTCTTTTTATGTATTTAAATATATTTGTTATATTGAATTGTAGAAGTGATTAATTCTAATTTATTATTAAATGAACATAGAAAGAAAATGAATATTTTTAATGATTCCCATTCTTATAAATTTATAAGTAGCATTTATGAATGGACTCTATGGGAAAGTGGTCAAGGTCAGCCATTACAACAAAATTTGAAATTTAAATTTTAAGATAATATTAAAAGAGTATTTTTTTCTTCTTAAATTGGGATGTTTGATCTAAAATAATTTTACTTAAAATCATTTAATACTGATTAAAAGAGATAAAGCTTACAATCTATTTAATTTGTATTGTTGGCATAAGGAAGATTTAAAGTTTCAATCGAGTTAGAAAATCTGAAAAAAAATTCTTGCTTTATAATGATATTTTGGATGTACTTTTTTTGATTTAAGGAAAATTAATTAAATTTTATAAACTTTCAAGCATAGATAATTTTAAAGTGACCAATTTCAACCAATATATTATCTAATGTGTTTATATGGTAGTGCTCATATTGTGTTGATAATTTCATTGTATATTTTATAAAAATTATAATAAAAAATGATCTTTTCGCATGTGTATTAAGATATATAAGACTGTGATATAAACAACTTATTTATAAGATCCTCTATTTTTGAAAAATGAGAGATATTTTTAAAATTAGTGAAGAGAATTTTAAAACTAAATACAGGCATACTATATGAAGAGTTTTATAAATTTAAATTTTGATGGCACCCCAAATGTGTTATTGTTTGTAATTTAAAATACACTTATTTATTTTAAAAATCAGTCTACAATGATTTACGGCATATCTTGTATAGAATTCAAAATTAATGTGTCAACTGTAATTTTTTTACATTGTATTTTATCATGAAATATGTAACTAAGTAAAGAATTTGTTATTCGAAGTTAACTGTAAAGGTTTTAAGTGATATTTCTTATAGAATGAACATTTTGCTGGGAAACTATGCATTAATAACTTTATAACATTTTAACTAGGCAAAAATAATTCATTTTTCTAAATTATTAAATTTTGGAGATCTCAGTAAATGAAGGCATTAAGTAACAATCTTAGAGTTATTTCAATGTAATGCAAGATTCCAAGTGCATTTGACAACAATTAATTCATAAGTAATCTTTAAATGCTGTCTTTTGGCAACAAATTAAAACTCTAAGAGTTGTACAAACTCTCTTAAGCAAATAAACTTAGGGATACATAGATGTCACTTATTGTAAGCTTGCAGGCACCAGAGAAATGGAAGATGCAATTTTCAAAGTATTAACTTTAAAGTTAATTTGTTCAAATTCTTTTAATATCACTTTAACCTTTCATCCATTCAGCTCTTTGTCCACAGTATTTTATATTGTTATATTAATGAAAACTCTCTGAAAACATGTTATTTCTGAAGCGGTGAAAAATGTTCTTAATAAAACAACTCAGTATTAAAACGTGTAAGTACAAAAACAGTTTCTTTTTGCTTTTTACCATATGGTTAATTTTCTTTCCTTTTATCATGTTTGTTTTTTTGCTGTATTATTAGTTAGAGTTTAGATAATGAGCATCTTAATTTCCTCGGTATTGTACTTGGAAAAATCAAATTAGAATGCTTAAAAACATCAGGAAGACGTGAGATGTGTTCAATTACATTAATATCAACTGAAAAATGATTTACAATATCTATCATGAAAACTTTTAATTTATCCAGTTAACGTAACCTAAAATTATCTTATTTTCCAAGAATAGAAGCATTCTTATAATTGGAGAGGAGGCGGTAGAATGTCAAGTTTTCTAATAAGAAAATTAATCTCTAAGTTTTTGAACAAATATAATACTTTTCTTCCTGATTTGGAAATTACTAAAAAAAAAAAAAGAAATGCACATTTAAATGAACATAATTTCTAGCAAATAAATAAAGAACAGTTATTAAAAAGTAATTTTCATATGCATGGCAACAATTATATTTCGTAGTGGTACATAAGATGAATCTAAATTGTTTTTACAAAATGAGAGGGATGATAGTACCTATTGAGGCGAGCAATATTTATCGCAAAATCATCCCCTTTGTCGCATTCCACTTTGAAAGGCAGAAAAGAGCAAAGTCATTGCGAACCTATTGTTTGGCTTTTTTGCTCACCAGACCTTATACCCCTGGACTTTTTCTTCTAGAGGCACATGAAATCTTTAGTGTATAAGATGCCTGTGTGCTCCTCTAAGGAATTCATAGTGATAGTTGTTGTGATAGACAAAATTAACACAACACCAGGAATCTTCAAGAACATGTGTCCTTCTTATAGTGTGAAACGTGCAACGACATGCGTGGCAAACGTTTTCAGCACTTACTATGCTTTTTTTAATGAATAAATCAGAATTGCCAACTTTTCTTTCGTTTCCCTGACACTGTTGTGAGTTATTCTTGAAATTCTATTTTTATTCATTTCTGACTCTCAGAGTGAAATAGACACTGTATATCATGATTATTATTGCTTGACTCAATAAGTACTTTCTCCTCATATTTTGTAAAAATGACTCACGATGCTTTAGGTTATGAATGTTTAAATTATAATTACTCCAAAATAAACATGTATCTGTATATTTTAAAATCGTACTCAGGATTCTTCATAATAATTATTGTTCCGTATTTGCTGCATATTTTAAAAAATGATGATCAATTTATGTTAATTATATTTTTGCATAAGTAGGGGAAAGTGGGGTTAAGATCAGGTACCTGAGACTCAAAAGCCTGCTGGAGCTATACTATTCGTCCCAGAAACTGTCAGATATTTATTATATAGTCATGTACAGCATATAATTTTTAAAAATTGATAGATGCACTGCTTTATTATAAAGGATTTTTTTTCTAGAAAAAGTCATTTCACATGGTTTTACAGGTGCACCCCACTAATGGGATAAGACTGGAGGTACATGTTAACTCTGTAGGAAATTTAGAAATAACAGAATTCCAGTGAAAAAGTAGTAGGTATTTTAATTTTATGTGACGATTTAAGAATATGTATGTAATTTACAAGTGAGGTTTTTCTTCTATTGCACCGTAATTTTCGTGGGTCCAGCATAGATACGTATCAAGAAAAGAAGAGGTCAAGACCGGGTAGTACGTGGTCTTACCCCAAGAGCAGAGGTTATCGAAACAAAAAGGAACAGCTCTACTACTAGAATAAATCCTTATTATTTCTTAGAGTATGAATCTATAGTAAACGTATAATAAGCTGGACTAAAAATAATTTGAATAACTCTAATGACCAATAAGTAAGGATAGTTTAAAAACGAAAGAACATTAGAGATTTAACATAGTGAAACAAACTTATCTACCCAGTTGCCGTGAATTTATTAGCAAATACTACTTAACTAAAGTAACAGACGCGACAGCTCTTAGAGGGCCAACTGTGTTTTTCTCAGTTTTCTTGACCATTGTCTTTGATGTGCAGGATCATATGTTCCGGTTGGGTGGTCAGCCAAAACGGAACCCCCTGTGTTTAGTCCCCGAGCATGCTTGGTACTCATTTTATCGACCCACTGAAGGGATGAAAGGTTAAGTCAACTTTCCCAAGTCCCAGGATTGAACCCAGAACCTGTGGCACAAGGGGGTTTAGCACTACCACTCAACAACAACAGAGCATTATAGTAGGCCCTTCTTCTTGACTAGTAGAAGGTAGTTGAGAGTTTTTCTGCTAGAAAATAGAATTAATTTGTATACAATGGAGGCACCCATTCTTATCCCACTCTCCCCTTAATGATGTATTCTTTTCTATGCATGTGTTTTTTTTTTTCATGTGCTTTATTTTTCTAGTCGTTTTATGCAACTATTTGCTTTTCGCAGTTTCAATTGACTGTGAGACACTTTTTGCTATTACTCATTTTTAATTTTATCTTTCAAAATGTTTGCTGTATGTAAATTCATCAATATGTATATATGAGTATTTTGTACATTTATATCTTTGTGATTATTGCTGTTAAAGAATTTGGTATTGTCTATAGCAGGTATATTTTATACACATTTTACTTGAACGGTTTTGTTTGTTATGATAATTGTAATTTGAATTTCTAAATTTTAATGTTACTATATTTTTATACTTAGACTTTGGAACATGATGTAAGTACTTTGTTTTCAAATGTAATGATTGTTTCGTAAATTGTATAAAATTTGAATGTTTTTTTTTAAAACTTTATCAAATCTTTGTTGCTTATTCTTTAGACTAGGGATGGCCAAGCTGTGACAAAAGAGCCGAAAATAGCTCATTGGATTATTACTAATTACAATTTAGTATGAAAAGCTGATTTAAACACGTTTATATATACATATACACACATGTATATGTATGCACTCTTCAGGATGCATTCCTTTACGATAGAGACATTTCAAAATAAAGAATAATTATTGTAAGATGAAAATTATTTTTTACTATGCATCAATGCCTCAAAAAAAGTTATGTAATTCCTAATTAGTTTTTGTTGAATGAAGAAATTAAGAAAACTATCTTACTGATAAAAAGTAAAATAAAAAATACATTTATAATAGATTGACTAATCTAACAATTAAAATTGCTAAGAAGAAAAAATAAAAAGGATCGATCTTCTAGATGCCATCAATTAATATAATTGGTTGAAAAAAAACAGTGAACTCGTTTATGGATATATACTTATAATATTTGAAGTAAATGTTTTTAAATTCAAAATCAATTAACAACAACAGTAGGATCCACAGAAATAGCATCAAAATCCACTGAATAGCTCACAATCAAATGAACATAATTAAAAAAATATATACATACATTCCTCAGTTGTTTAGCATTACCATGCAGTCAGTAGTGCATATATGGTGTCTTGTAACAACTGCTTATAATATATGTTTTCTAGAATTTTTTAAAAATTTTTTTAATCAAAAATGAAGTTAAAGTATACATATCAGAAGTTGAAAATTAGTGATTAAGAAAGGAAAAAACAATGATTCTACCGAAATCTAACATCAAAACTAACTTGCTGCAGGATCCGGTCAAAAAAGGATTATTAAAAACACTTTCAAGTTTCATTAGGCAATTAAACTGGTTTTGATTTTTTTTTCATTTCTTTTTCTCACTAATTCAACAAATTTTGATAGTAGTTTTATTTCTTCTTTGCATAACTTAATTTCCAACCTGTAATTCACATTGCTAGTCAACATTACAAACCACTTTTTGCTTTGTTTTTAAAATGGAATAGAAAATGCATATTAAGGGCAGTGATTAGGTAACACTCTTTGTAATGTATGTATAGTGCTCAGTCATATTGTATATTTGAATTCGGCTCATGGTATGTGATAGGTTGGTCATCCCTGCTTGAGATTATTATATTTTTTAATTGTTTTAATACTTATAGCATTATTTTTTTAGTTCACAAAGTTACTCATATTTTATAAAAATTTTTTTGTCGTGGCATAAGTGTATTGCTTTAAAATGCTTAGTTCTTTTCCTTATATTAAAGTTTATTTGTAAAACTTTTGTACTGACAAGGTGGTTGTTGCAAAGTATTTTTTGGAATAAAAGTTGGTCTTATATTTGTATTTTCTTATGATTTTAATTTTTAACTGTTCATGATATTGTCAAATTTGAAGTATTTTATTTATTTATTTATTTTTAATTTTAAATTTAGTCTTTACTCAACATTTATTCTGTTAAATGAATTTTTGTTTTAAGATTTAAGTTTATTATTTTTTTTATCCTTTTAATAATTCTTTTTTAATGATGTTTATCGCTGTGATTTTCTTTCATTGTTGTTTCATAACTGTCATTTCTACCAAATCTAGTTAGTTTTTTTTTGTCTCCTGATTTATTTAAAAATTTTCTTGGTTCTTAGATTCTTAGACAATTACTTTAAGTTCCGAGAAAAAACAATATAACAACATATTTCTTTTTAACTCGTCTTATTGCTTTTTTGGGTATTTGAATAAGTAATACAGTCAAATTCATTTATAGCAAGTTTGTAAAGACCAATACAATTCATTCGCTAAATTAGGTTACTCATTATACCTGAATTAGCTGATGTTTAAAAATAGTTTATTTTTTTACGTTTCTTTTATTTAACACAGATTAGAATAATATTTGTAATTTAAAATTTTTCTACATTACAACACTCATCGCTCAAATGAATAATTGCATTTAGTGTTGTGCATCTAACCTCATTGATACATAATGATTTTATTAGTTTTAAAAAGTATTAATGGAGTACCATAAAACACGCAATTTATTGTTAAAGTTTTGTTAATAGGTAAATAATTAATGTTAAGGATAATTTGCTCACCAAAAATCAATTTTATGACTTCTTGAAAAATGCAAAAAAAAAAAAAATCTTCTACTGTTACCAATCTTTTAGTGCCAATTTCAGCCAGAAGTTTTGATTTGACGATGATAATATGATGGATTTAGAACAAGTAGGGTATTGAAAATTATTAGCCAATGATTATTCTTAATATTTTTCTAACTCTTCTATACATTAATATTTTCATATGCCTGACGCTGCAGAACTTAAGATTAATGTAATTTCTTTCTATGTATTAATTATTTTGCAATCCGGATTCAATTTACGATGAAGCTGGGATAGTCTGGGCAGGGTGCTGGACTCACGTTCGTGGGAACGGGAACTCGAATCTAGCAAGCCAAAAACTTCTCGTGTAGTAAATAGTGACTGGTGCACGTTAAATCTGTTGAATCACAAAGTCCTCTATGGACCCATAACAAATTATACTTATGGGGGTAGTGAATAGAAGATTGATCGTTCTCTGGTTCAGGTGAAAATTACGGGTCCTCCCTATAAAACGGGTTTGACGTATTGGTGTGGCAGAAGTCGAATTATTGACCATAGATGGCTCCACTGGAAAACAAGAACAATTGCACCCCTTGCCTTCATTGCCTACGACAATAACATATAATTTACGATGATTTTACACACAACTCTATCAACAATTAATAGTTCTTTTGACATCCGAAAATGCTTACATTAAATTGCCTTGTAGAAGTTGAAGAGCATCATTTTGGCAAACAGTAAGTCGTCGGTAGTTTTTAAAATCTGGACATAGCTCGAAATGCGAGCTAAAGAAAATGGATACAGCTCAATCATTCAATATTCTGTCTAAAATACAACAGAGAAATTACAAATCGTAACTACAAATATATTGATCCCAAGTAATAATAATAAGAAAACTTACCAAATAACTATTTCACTATAGTCTATGATCCGTTTATACTTGCAACTATTTTTGATTTCTCTTTCAAATCAACATCATCGAAAGAGGATAAAACAAATTATTCTATTGATAAATACCATTATTGCTGTATAAATTTGTTCAATGCTACTCCTTCAATTGGATACCTACAAGTGACGTCATCGTAGGTAAGGTAATACAACATGCGCAACATAGTTGTAATAAATAAGGCTCCTATACTAATTCTAATTCAGGGGCTCTAGTAATAAATAACGAAATATCTCTTACCATCCAACAAGCTTGGAGCATCGTGGTTTTTAAGTTTCTTTTCAGTATCTTCTCCTAAAATTATGCATACTTTGATAAGCTCTTTAAAGTCATCTCTTAAGTTAAATTCGTTTTCCAAAATGATTAGTTTCTCTTTTTAATTACGGTCTAGTTGAAACGCTGTTCTGCGTATTCTTTTCCATTTCTATTTTAATTAGCATTGATGATTATCCAATTTTGATGTTTTTTATCAAAATTTTGATGATAGTTATCCATTTTTTTTCAAATATCATTCATGATTATTCAAAGTTGTAAAGGCTTCCCGTATTTTACTTTCAAATACATTTCGCATTATTAGTTCATAGGTGTAATGACGGCATGGGAAAAATAACATATGTCTTCTTAGAAATTTCTATTTTTTAAAATTTTATTTTAAATGCCAAACGATATATAGGCTATATTATTAAAAAGTTTTAAGAATGTCATTTAGTGAAAAAGTGCTTTAAGACACAGATTTTTCGAATTTTCAAAGATGAGCGTAAAATTTTAGGACTTTAGTGTAAAAAGAAGTAAATTCATTGTGATAATGAAAAATAAATTAATGTAACAACTGGTGTTTTTTTTCGGGAAAAAATAGCATTGAAACCTTTAACACGGAGCGTAGCGTTTTTAAAAAGTGTTTAAAGGTGCTTATTTTTGACTTACGTTTTTTAAAAGCCCTTTCAAGTGCTTTTTTCATTGGGTGTTTTTAAAAAGTGCTTAATTTTTTTCCGAAAAGGAGATATTTTTTTTTTTACCATGTCTATTTTTGCCATGTATTATGCAAAAGCGTGCTTTTCACATTGTTCTAATCAACGTTTTCACAATACATTTCAGTGTACCGTCAGTCGGTAGCGTATGAAAGCACTGATAATTTTACAGTTTTGATGAAATATTTGCGAGTCCGCATGTGCGTATAGTGAGCTGGGTTGATTGAGATTCTTGCTCTCTCATGTGCAACTCTGTTGCATTTTTGCAAAATGTTCTCAGTTTCAAGCTTCATTTTCCACCCTCCGATATCAAACCGAAAATCTCTCGATCATTTTATAACGGCTAATATAATCAAGAAAAGAGTATTTTTAAATTTTTTTTAATCAGAAACTTGTTATTTTCTCATGATCACGTCAAGTCTTTGAAAATTATTTTGCATTTTCTTGATGTATATAGTACTTAAAAATGTTTTTTGTGTGCTTAAAAAGTACTTAAAAGGTGCTTGTTTTTTGTTGAAAAATTTGGCTACTTACCCTGTAACATATTCCATACCTTTAGAAAGTGAACGGAAGATTTAAATACTTTACTTGAATTTCTGTATTGATCCATCTGCAGGTTTCCCCAGTTTTTTTTCTCGATCCAAACCTTCCTACTCAAGTCAACAAATCATTAGTCATCCCAGCACTTCTGAGGCAGATAGCTCTCTAATTAACTAATAATATTCCAAAGGACGCTACTCTTATTTATATAGATGGTAGCAGGAATGAAAATACTTGTTCCAGTTGAGGAGTATATATTAGATCTAATAACACCCCATACCGTATCAAATTGAGAAATCCTGACGGCTGACCCGCCTTTCGCAGTGAATTAATTGCCACTCATTGAATTAATTGCATGAAGCTAGACTCAATAGAGTACTTACACAAGTTTGATAGACTTCTGGATTTTGAGTGGTGGACGGAGTGCCATCCAACATCTTTTAAATGGCATGACGTTGGGCATAATGTCGGCGTGGCTATTCTGAACAAGCTGAAAAGTCTTTCCATCTCTTATGTAGATTCACTTGCAGTGTATCCCTTCCCATGTCGACATTGCTGGCAATGAGTCTGCAGACTCCTTTGGTCAAAATGACGCAGCTTTGGGCTTGTTTTCTCAGATATGCCTGACTTTTTCAGAAGTGCATTCTAGTTTTATTAAATTTGCGCTGTCCCTCCTGCTCACCACTGGTAATTGCCCTGGTGGTTCCCTGTCCCTCCAGTGCAGCAGACAAGAGCAGACCCATTTCCTCAGTGGTTATCTGAAATGTTTGACATATCAAAAACAAAGTAAAGGTTTTCCCACATGTTCTAAGTGGTCACTCAGGCCTGTCAGGTTACACCAGCCCATATTTATGACTGCCTTGGAGATCTCTTAGTGGATTCGCTTTACGTGCTTGATATGGGCAGAGTTGATGATGTAATGGACTTGATTTATCTTTGCTAACAATTGAGGGCTAGCAAAAACATCAACAGAAGGTGATCAGTGTGCTTTTTATGTTGATATTGAATTAATACATTAAAATTTTTTTTGGCCCATATACGGTGAAAAAGACATTAATTTCTTATTGTTATTTTTTAGTTACTGAGGCTTTTTCATGCTATTCTTTACGTATGAGGCCTATCCACCACTACTAGGAGGTCGCACATCACTCTGATCGGTTTTTAACTGTGTTGCCAAAAAAAAAGGAAAAAAAGATGCATAAATTGCAAACGGTTATTCAATTTTTAAATGCCTTTAAAAATTCGCCTCGAAGAAAGAGTAGGGTATCTTTTTTGTTCGAGAGTGTCTGCGAGATATATGTTCGATCTCAGCATGTTCAGTTCACTTAACTTAAATTAATCGTTTTGTACCATACATGTAAATTATTCTTTCTACCTGAGCGATAAATAAGCGGTTGCACGTAAAGAAGGTTCATTGAGTCTGACGTTTTTAGTTGAATTGCAATTTGTTTGGAAAAGAGTTTTTTAATTTTTTTTAACTACGTCATAATGTCAGTGGGTATTTAAAACGCTTTTTTTTCTTTCTGGAACGACTTGTTGATAACATGACTGCCATAATGGAAATGATTGTAAGACATTCCAAGCTTCATTATTTATTTTTTAATTATTAAATTACTGTAATCTTGAGATAAAAAAAAGTGGTTTTTATTCAAGTAACAAACTTAATTCATTGGTGAAATATATAGTCACTCTATGGAAATTACATTCCTCACCATTCATATGGAATAGTGGTGATGACTATGGTTACGAGGTTTAACTATTTTAAGTAGGTCTTGGAAGCATTGGTGAGAGAATGGGAATCAAGGGGGAGAGAAGCTCCCCTCTTTGAAATGCGCTATTTCTTGCCTCCATAGCAACAGGCGGCATTAAACTTTGTGGCGAGGGTAGTTCCCTATACGGACAAACTATACATGCATTTTGAGGGTATATTTTTATCGCTAAATCAGTCATGCGGGAAGGGTTGTTATAATGAAATGGAAAAAACACTGCTTTATCTATGGAATGTATCCAAACTATCCCTGGAAAAACTATTTTAATCGTTTGAATTTTTCCTTCCCTAATTTCAAGCTTGCAATAGCATATTTAGGAAGTAATATTCTAAGAAGTCATACATTATTTTTGAAAAGTGTTAACACAAGGTTGGAGACTAAAGAGATTTTGCACAGCATTTTGTCTTTCGTTAACATTATATTTTGTAAAAAAAACAAACTCGGTCTGTACCATTGAGCTAAAGCTTTAATCCAGCGAGCAAGGAGCACTGCTAAATACATAAATGATCATGTAACAATGAAACAGGGCTCGAAAAAACTCAGAAATTTTACCCGTCCTCGAGGACGGCTTGCCCAACAATGTACCCGTCCTCCTTTGAAACTTACCCGTAGCTTCAAAATAAATAAAAATATAATTTTCTCTTATTTATTACTAACATTTATATAAATTGCTCAATGAATCAGTAGTTACTAGGATTACATTATACAGTAAAAGAAATACTAGGTTACTAATAGTAAAACCAAGTATTTCTTTTATGAAATAATTTAAATAACAAAGGTCAAGTTATCTGGAATGCCAATTTATCCGAGGGTACTGCATTTTCTAAATGAATCAAATATGATGTTTGCCAGTTCCACAATCAAGCCAATGATTAACAGAGGCTTCTGCACAGAAATCTGAAAGGGGTTTTCCATTTAGGTAGCCATTTAGGTTCATAATTGCGTTTAACGCCTCTTGTTTAAGACCATTACGTAATGTGTTTTTTTGTAAGTTCATTGCTGAAAAACCTCTTTCAACCGCTGCAATACTCCCAGACAGAGAAGACATCAATTCCACCATAATCAGTAAGTTGCTGTATTTCTAGATTAGAAGTGAAGCACTAAACTCTTGTGAGATAACAAAAATTGAAAATGTATCACGAATGTAAACGGGAAAATGGCCGTCCGCGCGGGCGTTGGATTCGAGAAATTTGTTGTCCGCGGGGAATTTTTGACCGCCGAGGACGCGCTGTTTTTCGAGCTCTGCAATGAAATATTAATAAAAAAGTTTAAAAATTAATGATTTCTTGATTTTGCCTACCTCAGAGGGTTACTAATTTTGGTTCTATTGAATGGACCCAAATGAAACTCCAAATATGTATCAAAGGTTCGAAGTTTCGGACGAAAAAAATAGTTTGAAATTTCCCCCTCAGAGGGCTCTGTAACGTATCAAGATAACTACAAAATTCAGAGGATGACAATATTTTATAAATTTACACTCCTGTGTGCTGCATGTGCATATCTTGACATCAATAATATGCAAATAGTAGCATGTGTACATAATTTACTTGTGATTTTAATGGTACTGCGCCATATCAAGATGTTGAACTATTTTATTTAAACCTTGGCCTCACGATCTGCATAACATATATTTATATAAGCTTCATTCGGCTCCATTTTGTGAAACTTGAGCATTGGTCAAAAAGAGAATATTTTTGTAGTTTGTTATAACTACTTTATTACAAATGTAGTTAGCTACAACTACATTTACACAACTTTTAGAAGACGAACTTAGCTGGAGAACTAAATTTATTTCTACTGGCATGACAGCCCTTTGTGTGGCCAGACCCATTCCTAGAACCTTCGTCCATTCTGCTCTTTCCTTTGCGATTGTTCTCCAATAAGTAATTTTTAGGATTTTAAAATCCTCTTCCACACAGTCAAACCATCTGTTCTTAGGTCTACTTCTGACTAAATTTACACCATATTCAAAATAGGTTTGAATAAAAAATTAGTTTAGTTAAAACACGAGGAAGTAAGAAATACTCATTCAGGTTTACATGAGCCAGTTTGGTATCGTAAACTTTTAACAAATTTGTTCTTCTAACCTTCAACTTCTTATAACTTGCTCGAAAACGAATATTTAGTTTTAGAATGTTAGGTAATTTTTGAAATATGAATAGTTTTGCTAAGTATTTGATGCTATTTGATGTCCTCTAGAAAACAAAATATATCGAAAATTGCAGAGAAAATGCTCTGTTCCATTGAAATAGCATCAGTGTTTTATGACTGTAGATTAGCATTTAAAAGGGGAACCAAAGTGGTAATTTAGCTATTATTCGTAATGGTTTTTTTAAATAATATGAATAATATAATATACTTATAAACGCTCCGACACAGGGGCATTCTCGTTGCATTCATAGATGGACACGCGAAGATTTATACCAAATTCGAAAAATTAGTTGCGTTTGAAACCTAGTTTCTTAACAGCGTTGAAGGTAGTGACTAGCCTTAAAAGTAACGTTGAGCTACCTACCTTACTAACTATCTGGTCGGTGCGAGCAGGAAGCAGCACTCATATCAACCAACCTCCGTTGGGATTGGAACCTGGATCACCTCATTAGGTGGCGAACGCGATATTCTTTAGCACGGCTCTTTATCAAAGTTTTGGAAACAACGATTTTTAGCAGTTTACTTAGAAAAAGTCGGAAGCTTTTATTCTTTGATGATGTGTTTTTTTAACTTATAATTATAGTACTAAAACTAATTATCGAAATTTATTTATTTATTTTAAAAAACTTTGCAGTCATTAATTTACATTGAACTTTTTTCTGTAACAAATTAAGTTTTGATAATAAATTTATTTATTATTAAATTTCTTTTTAATTAAATTTAATAATGATCGAAATAGCTTTGAAATGTAGGCGTTGAGCAATATAAGGATAATTTATATTTTTTCTAAAGGTATTATTTTTACATCAAACTGTTCTTCAGTTTTGTTTTCAGATATGAACTTCACAAATTTCCGGAATTTTCACTAAATAACAGCGCAATAAATTGAAACATCTTATTGCCCACATGAAAACCGTGGTATTTTTCACCACTAACGCTTCTTAAATACGCTTTCCTGAATAATTTGAAATTGTGGCTTATTTTGTAATCCCTAAAGCCTTTCAATTGTAAGCTTTAAAAGTTTTTACATAATCAATAACAACACAATATGAAATAAACTGGAATGATATAGTTTTTGAGAAAAAAAATACAAATTTTATCAAAATTTTATTTTTTATTACTATTTTAACTGATTTCGTTTTAAATTAGTGCTCTCTTACTATTTCAACTAATTTCTTTGAAATATTTTATTTAGCTATCTACAATTAAGCAGTTGAAAATACGTCAAACTTTTGGTACCTTTTTACTATTCACATTTCACTGTTATTTAACCATTTCATTCATGAATTTGTTTCATTTGAGTTATAAAAAATATTTAGGTATGCTACAAGCCCATTTAGTATCTCAAGAATGTGATGTAATAATTCATTATTGGAAATTTTTGTTCTCTCTAATCAAACATTGGTGTACCATTGCCCAAATGAGGACATCTGCTTTTGTGGTATATTTTATCAAAATTTTAATCATAGAAATACTGAATATTCAAATTTCTATTAATATCAGATTTTCATTTTCGTGAATCCTAAATCTACTTTAAAATGGTCATATCCTTTAAACTCTCTTGAATGGCCTGTCACCTGGTGTGGTTTCCAAGAAATGTTTGGAGTTCCCATATGTGAACTACCTTCAAATTACAACACAAATGCAAATCTGAATAACATGATGCAAATATATATATATATATATGTCCATATGCATGATATGGTTAATTTTGAACACTAAATAAATTAATAATAATGTTTCTTTTTCTTCTGAAAAAGTGTGTTTTTGCATAAAAACAAGCATATTCCGTTATGATTGCAATAAAATGTTACTATTTATTTAATAACGTTTTTTGAGATATGGTCAAGGAACATTAAAGAAGGAAAACCTGATCAGTAGTTTTAAGATTATTAAGAGTGATACTCCGTCCCCCTTTTTTACTTACTGTGTGTCAATATTAAAAAAAAAATATATCACTCTGAATAGCGTTTGTACTAATGACCAGATTTCTAACAGTTCCAATTTTAATGGTTCAAGAAGTTGCCCTTAATACTCTAATTAATTAGATCTAACTAATTGGGGAAAGCAGTCACAAAAAACTTCTATCCTTGAATGAACATACCTTCATTTCGAAAATTCAGATATATTTTTGATATTGATTTAGATTGATTGATTGATTTTTCAACCTTAAATTCGGAAAAGTCCCATTATTTTAGCCAGGAGAGTGGTTGAAAGCTTGGCTTTTTATTTTTAGTTTCACTTATGGCGTATTTCGTCATGTTACGAGAACTTTTTAATCGAATTAAATGATTTGTTACACACAATTATGAAATTCGTTTGGCACTTATTTGCTATTATTAATTAATAGAGACAGCAAATTTCATTTAAATTTCTTTTTTTTGAAAAACGAAATGAACTTTATTAATTGTCATAAGTTTTCTTAAGTTAAAGGAATACACAGTTCAAAAACAGTAAACAATACATTTAAAGCAAAAAATAAATTTTTTACATAATTTAGCTTAATAGCGTTGTTCAAGAACTAAAAGACAGAAAAACCAAGTGAATGAATATTTACGCTAAAAAGTTAAAATCAGTGTTCATTTATTTTACACGTTTAATTAGCAATTAAAATTTTATCTAAACAGTTTCATTTAATTGCCAATCAGTTTTATTCAATTTTATTAAGCCTGGACGAAAGATATTTGCAATAAAATTTTTTTTCTTTTCCTATTGAGACCAAGGTGATTAGATTTAACTGATCTAAGTTTTAAATGTGTTTACACAAATATATAATTTATGTTCAGTGCGCCCAAAAAACCACCATTCTGAATAACTTTTAATCTAATGTTTGGATTTTCACGTTCTAGGACTCAATCTTTATGACCCCAAATAGACTAATAATGAGCGCAGACGATATTTTAAGTTACAAAATCAGACGCAAAAACGTTCTTTCTCTGAATAATCATTCCTTTTTTTTGACGGATTGGGATTTCTGACCCTCAAAAAATACGGGGTAGTCACTGTCTGGGAAATATGGTCCCAATAGTTTGGTCAGGAGTGTGCTCCAAAGTTTGGACTCCTTAATGTTAATTTTACGTTTTGCGTATTTCGCTATAGAACTTTTTAAGCGAATTTGAAATTTTTTTTACATGCAATTATAAAATTCGCTATTCAAAGATAATTCCATGCAAGAAATAACTTTTAAATATTTAATATTTTTTATTATTTCATTTAAGAATAGTCGAAAAATTTTGGAATTATAAGGTAAAGTTTGTTTTGCACCATTTTAAAGAATGTAATTTTATATAACAAAATACGAAATCTGAACAAAACCGGTGTAATAGTTCCTGAGAAATTTAATTTCAAAAAAGTCAGATACTTAAAATTCGATTTCTGAGGAACTATTCGACCGATTTTGCTCAAAATTTTCTATTTTGCTATATAAAACTACATTAAGAAGATGCAAAAATTTTATATCTTATCATTCAAAACTTTTTCGATATTTTTAAATAAAATAATAAAATATAATAAATATTTACTGAAAGTTATAGTTTTGCATGGAATTATCTTTGGATAAACGAATTTTATAATTGTGTGTAAAAATTTTTAAATTCGCTTAAAATGTTCTCGAAATATAGCTAAATATAGCAAATATATCAAATATAGCTGAGATATAGCAAAAAGTAAAATTAACATTAAGATGTCCAAACTTAGGAGCTCTCTCCTGACCAAAATATTTGGACCATATTTCCCAGATTCCGGCTACCCCCAATAGTTTGGAGGTCCGAATTCGTCGAAAAAAGGTATGTTTATTCAGAGAAAGTAAGTTTTTTGCCTGATTTCGTAACTTAAAGTTTCGCCTGCACTTATTAATTAGCATACTTGAAATTACCCCCTCGAGCCACTAAGATTAAGTCCTAGAACGTGAAAATCCGATCATTTGATCAAAAGTTATTCAGGATGGTTCGTTTTTTCTGTGCATTTAGGGCATTTATCCGATTCAAATTTTTTTGACTGTTACTAAATTAAATTATAAAAATAAATATAAAAAATATTTTCTTAATGAAATTGTGCTTTGTTATTCGACTTTTTTATTGTGTGCAAAAAGCTTCCATTTTGTTTGATAAGTTTGCTCTACGGACGCTTTTGTTTTACGGTTTGTTTTTGTTTTATGTTTGTTCTGTTCCTCCCTGAAGTATTTTCCTCATAGGGGCTACTTCTTAACAATAAAAGACATTATATTTAACGGTTTTTCTTTTAAAAAAATGTATGGTAAATTTTCCTTTAATTCAGAATGTAATTCAGTAAACAAAAATGCAATTCAGTAAAAGCAGATTTTTGGGTCTCATTTCACAGCATAATGTATAGTTAACGGCATTACATGACATAATATGGAGTTAACAATGTGAATCATTAAGATTAGCACTTAATGAGTGAAAATCCGATCAATAGAACAAAAGTTATTTAGGGTTGCATATTTTTGGTTCACTGTTAATCAATACCAAGAAAATGCTGTTTCAAAACTAAGCAATTTTTACTGACATTATGTTGTTGTTGTTGTGATTGAATATAAAAGAGAAAAAAAAATTATATTGCCACTTGAAACACCGATCGAAATAAAGATCGTGAACTTCAAAAGACCTGTCAATGCAACGTTACGATAGAAATAACATTTTTGTAATATCTCTTTTGGTTGTTTACGATCAATCTTCGGTAAACGACAACTCTAAACCTGAATCTGTCCTTCGCATTCTCTATATAAGACGACGATATAATCTAATGTCAAGAAAAATGCCTCTTCCCCTGTCATGTTATTTTTTTTTTTACTAGATAGTTCATGACCTTTATCCAAACGAGCTAGGCTTGTAATTAATTCCCGTAAGTAAATCCTTTTAAAATGTAGCCGATCAGTTTATTTTCAAATGCTCAATAATTTGAAAAAATAAAGAAAAAATAATTAGGTTTTATTAAGATTATGTGGAACTGACACCATATCATGTTTTTAACTGCCCTGCAGTCGCTGCAGGCCTTCACCTCTTAAACTACCCCACAGAAGAGGATTTGTATTCTTTTAATGCCATAGAAATAACAAAAACTATTCAAGCACACCATGAAATATGATTCTACAGAGGATACGACACCAACCAACCAACCAAGATTATTTAGTTGTTACAAAGAAAATCGAGAGTAAATATTTTGTTAAAATATTTTTATTCTATTCATTTTTACGTATATATATATATATATATATATATATATATATGTTTTTTTTTTTTTTTTTTTTTTTTTTTTTTTTTTTTTTTTTTTTTAGCGACTGCAATAATCAATTTAACAAACTACAGTTTCTTTTTCCTTTAGAATCAAAGGATGAAAAAAGTATTGAGAAAAAATAGGGTAAGAATGAAATTAAATATCAAGGTGTAGAAAAGCAATACCTTCGAAAAAGAAATTTAATTATAATGCAATGATATTCACCGGTGATAAAATCAATAATTCTTTTTAAATTCAGAGTTTTTAGTATTTTTTCGGTTTCGATATCTCATAATCAGTTAAATTTACCAAATTTCTACTAAAGTTCAAAACTCTTGACCGAAAATAAAAAAGGAAAAATGGCCGACAATTTTATTATATTTGTTTTAGAAAAATAGAATTTAGAGTGTTTTTTAAATAAAGCTAAACGAAAAATATTAACAAATATAAAATTAGTACACTGAGAAAAAAATATGACAAATAATCAACAATTTTTTAAACGCAGTGTTTTTGCAAACTTTTCTCTTTCGATACCTCATAATCAATTCAGAGTAGCAAAGTTTTAAACTTGCACAAAATTTTTCACAAAGAGAAAGGAAAAAAAAGAAAATCTAAATGACAATTTTGTTGTTTTTGTTTTTGGAAAGAAAAACGATTCAAAGTGCTTTTTTTTAAAAATATAAGTGAGCGAAAAAATTAACGAATGTAAAATTCGTATTACTGAGAAACACTATTTATATCTTTGCATAATCTTCGAGAACAAAATTTAATTCTAATACAATGATTTTCGCCGGTGTTAAAATCAGTAACTTTTTTTTTTAGTTTTCAGTTTAAAAGTTTTTCTGTTTCGATACCTCATAATCAGTTTAATATACCAAATTTTTGAATAAGCTCAAAACTATTCACAAAAAGAAAAAAGTAAATTTGTTGTCAATTTTATATTTTTTTTTAGAAAAGTAAAATTCAAAATGTTTTTGTAATCAAACTAAACGAAACTAAATATTAACAAACATAAAATTTGTATACTGAAAAAAGGATGTTTAAATCTACCAGAATATGATAACTAAGGCCCGGATTTTGATGACATTTGCATTTTTTGCATTTTTGGACATTTTTTATCCTTTAGAGCATTTTTTGAGATTTACAGGGCATTTTTTTTAAATTTTGGGGCGTATTTTGCATTTTAAAGCATTTTTTAAATTTCTTGTTAATTTTTTACTACAATACCACTACTTTACACCAATAACATCAGTAGACGTTGAAAGAAGCTTCTCCTGGTATAAAAATTTGCTTTCAGACAAGAGACGCTCGTTTACATTTCAAAATATTAAAAAAAAATTTAATAATCCATTGTAATTCTGATATTTAGTAATATTATGAGATGGAAGTTGTTATATTCATTTAAGTTTCTATACAAAATGAAAATGTTTTGGAGTCAATATATTTTCCTTTTTTTTGTTATTTTAGGATATAAAACATATTTTTCAAACTTTAATGAACGTAGAACAAGTATTGCATTGCTTTATATTTTTTGAAACGACTCATAATAATTTTAAAGAGTAAAACATTGTTTTAGTTCAATATTTTTCCTCCATTTAAGTCATGTCATAAGGCATTTTTAGCGCAATTTTCGCATTTTAAGGGCATTTTTTGCACTTTTAAGGGCATTTTTTGCACTTTTTAAGGGCATTAATTGAGATTTTTTAGGTCATCAAAATCCGGGCTCTAATGATAACTATTGCTGTATTTCTGGTTCTATGGGAATATTAAAAAAGCTCAGTAGTTATTACAAAAGTGCTTTGGTAATGATTTTAGTAAAATTAACAATAAAATTTGGTAAATTAATCATGATACCTTAGAGCACTGCATAAAAAGCATTTATTCATTTAAATTTATTAAATTACAGTTTTGTATTTTTTAATAAATGTGTGGTAATGAGAAGTATGCTATGTTGAAAACCAGAATTTCTGGTAAACCATATGAATAGAAAAATTTACCAAATTAATGATTTAAGAACCGTATTTTTTATTTTTTTAACCTGAATTAATATTTTTTTTCTAACCAGAAATGTCATTACCATACAGTACGGTAATTTTACCGCAATTTTTTCCCGTTTATTACTGAGAAACATGTTTAATACTGTAGCGATACCTTTGAAAGAGAAATTTAATTCCTTTCGTAGGTAATAAAATCAATAATTTTTAAACTCACTGTTTTTACAAACTTTTTTGTTTCGATAACTTTTAGTTTAAAATAGCAAATTTTGAAATTTGTACGAAACTCTTCCGAAACTAAATTGAAGGGAACAAATCTAAATGACAATTTTATTATATTTGTTTCCAGAAAAAAAAGGATTCAAATTGCTTTTTTTTAATATCAAAGTAAGCGAAAAAATTAGCAAATTTAAAATTAGTATTAATGATAAACATTATTTATATCTTTGCAATACCTTCTTAAAAGAAATTTAATTATTATATAATAATTTTCGCCTGTGAGTAAATCGCTGGTAAATTTTTTTTCAAATACAGTGTTTTTAGAAACTTTTTGGTTTTGATATCTCAAAATCAGCTAAATTTGCCAAATTTTTAAATAAACTCGAAACTCTTCACAAAAAAAGCGGAAACAATGATAGTTTTATTAATTTTTTTCTTTAGAGAAAAATTCATTGTGTTTCTTTTAATCAAAATATGTGCAAAATATTAACAAATGTTAGAGAAACGGATAAACAGTAGATAATTTCATTATTCAGAGACACATTTGAATATTATATGTTTTTGCAGGTGATAAAATTAATAATGTTTTTAACGCTAAACTTTTCGATTTCAATGTTTCACAAATCCAAATTTTGTAATAAACCCCAAAATTTTCGCATTAAGGAAGGAAAAAAGATTTGAATGACGATTGTAATAAATTTCTTTCAGAAAAAAGGCCTAAGTGGTTTTACTTTACATTTAAAGCTGCGCTAAAAATTAAAAAACGTAAAAACTTAATAAGGTTTTCTGTTTTAATACCCCATAAATACCGTATTTATATTTAAAGTAAGCTAGAAATAAGAAAACAAAAAGAAAAGATAAATGAGCTTGATAACACTTTCTATCTGATTTTTATAACAAATACTAGAAATTAAGTAACTCTTGCAATTTTTCAAAGGATTTCATTCGATTCAAGAATACCTTCCTGAATGCTTATTTCATTGTGATGAAAGCAAGAAAAGCCTTTGAGCGGAAACAATGAGAAGTTGTTGTGGAAAAGAGGAAGAAGCTGTGTCTGTTATTGTCTGTTGTTCACAATAATATCGCCACTTTTTGATGACGAAAAAGAAATTAAGTGACCAAATATCCTAATCACGATTTGGGAAGATCTTCCATAACTTTATCTCCTCGAAACGGTCTTAACCAAGAAAAAATTTAACCTTGAAACAGATATATCAAAGTTTATGTTACTAAATTTTTTTTGTTCTATTTAGGCACTGATTAATATTTTTTCCTGCAGAAGATCGTTGAAATGGGATTTCTGCAATTGCGAAAAAAATGGTAATTATCCTTATGACCCATGGTCCAAGAGCATTGAAGGTTAGCTGCTTATGATGCCTCAGGTAGCTTTAGTCCTTGACCGCCCCAGTCGCGTCTGCTACTTCCTCCTAGTTGCTTCCATATGCAAAATTCGGGAAATAATTCGAAAATTGAACACTTGAATGAAGTTGATATCACTTGATTATCACTTTCACTTTTTTCGCGCGAAGAAGAATGACCTACTGTATTATGATCACTTCGTCAAGTGCACAAAGCTGATTATTACTCCAATTTGAGTTTTTCGATCGCTTTTTCAGTGTGAATACTATTTCTCCCTATAGCAGAAACGTAAGTGAATGCACATTTTTTTTTTTCGTTTTAACAGGGATCTGTCCAAGTCAAATTTACTACCGTTTAGCGGTACCTTCACAAATTCAACTTCAGGAAAAATACTTTTTCTTAAAATTTTATTTTTGTGTCTCGTAAAAACGATAAATCCATATTTTTACCATATTTTTGTGTTGATTTTTTAATATAACTTTTAATTTTCACAAATTATGTCTAAATTTTCACAAAATAGGTACCTCTCAGAAAAAACTAGACAGATCCCTGTAATTTGATTTATATTCCAGATTCCAAAACATAAATTTAAAATTGTTCTAATTGATTAGTTGCTCTTATTTCATAAAGTTCAATGAATACTATCTTTGTTTAAAAGAATAATTCTTAAATTAAAATAGCTTACAAAATTCGCAGGGTATTTTTTGTTAAATATTTAATTACATTTAAGTGCTGATTATTACTTCAATCACTCTTTTGCTATGGCTAGAGTTTTTGCTATTTATTATTATTGCAGAATATAGTAAGTGAATAGGAATTAATATTATTTAGGAATTTATTAAATTATTGAATAAAAATCATTTTTATTGCTTAGGTTTCACTGATTCATATTAAATTTCATAGAATTAATGAGGATTTTTTATTAAAATTAAATATTTGAAAATGACAGTTTTTTACTTCAACTGAAATGCTGGTTATAACTTCAATTTGAGAGTTTCAATTATTTTTTTGGTTTGAATAGTAATTTCTATTTCCATGGTGATAACGTAGGTGAACGAATAGTGCTATGAATTTACTAATAGGTTTTATTAATAATTGTTTGTGTACAGTATTCTCTAAGGCATAGGAGCTTCAGAAAATAAATGATAAAATTATAATATAATAATATAATTAATAATAAATTGAATAAATTGTTCCCAAATTCAAATTTTTAACAAATCACAGATAATAACTTCAATTTGAGAATTTACATTGCTTTTTTGTCTTGAACATTTTTCTTTTTAATATCGTTTAAGAAATTTAAGTGAATGCATATTATCATAATTTTATCAATTTAATTTCCTAATTGATTGAATAATAATCTGTTCAGTTTTCGCTGTTTCGTACGGAGTTCAATCGAATTAATGATAAAAAAAAATAGTTCTTATGATGAAATGTTTAAAATAATTACAGATTATTGCTTCAATTTGAAAATTTCAATGTTCTTGCATCCTTTGTATTCACAATGTCCTTTCATGTTGATATTCTTTTAATTATAAACGAAAAAGTGCAAATGAATGCGTATTATTATAATTTTAAGAACTTAATTATTTATTAATTGGGTGAAATAAAATTATATGTATTGGTTAGTTTTCGCTTTTTTATTTTATTATTTATGCAATTAATTATGAAATTTCCACAAATTTGATGTTGATGTATTCATAAAAGCAAAATTCTTGATATTGATCATATGAATGCATACGATTACTATTGAATTTTAAATATTGAATTTAATATTTTATAATTGATTTCATTGCCCATGCCTAAAATATACTTTTAATAAAACTTTTATTGGTTAGTTTTCCATATGCTTGATATGTAATTGAACAGAACATAAGTTAAAAACTCATGTATTTAGGAAAAGAAATAGCTCATGAAGTTGAATATCTTAAAAACAATTGATCATTACTTTAAATGAATGCTGATTATTACTATAATATGATATTTTTAATTACTCCTTTATAAAATATTGATTTTTTTATGTAATTTGAGAAACACAGTCGAAGCATATTACTCTAGTGAATTAATTTAAATTTATTTTATTTCTTATGACTTTTTGTGATTTAAAAAAACATTAGAATTGTTTAGTCTTAGATGATTAACGTCAATTTTCATAGAAGTTATAATCAATTTTTAAATGTGTCAGTTTACATTTTTTTACAGTTTTTACATTAAAAACGTCACAAAATATTTACAAGATACACTCGAAGTATTATAGTACTATTCAGTAAGGACTATACTGTATATTTTTGGGCAAAAAACCATAAATATGACTAATAAAACCAAAATGTGCTGTATTTAATCTATTCATCTGGTAATTTTTCCACTCACATGCTAATGTCTTACCAAAAATTTATTCTGGTTTTTAAAATTATAGTTTTTATTATCACATATTTAGTAAAAAAAATACAAACCTGAAAAGTAATTTTAATTAAATAAATGATTTTCATGCCATGTTGTAAGGTATCATGATAAATTTACAGAATTTTACATCATTTATTAAATTTTATCACATATTCTAAAAACATATTTTATTGTTAAATTTACCAAAATCACTGCCAAAACGCTTCGGTTTAAAAATAGCCGAGATTTTTGGAGTTCTCATAGAGCCAGAAACATGATATATTTTACCATATTCTGGTAGTTTTGATTTCTTAGAGCAGGAAAGCAAATTTCTTTAGATTCAAATGCATTTGGTAGATTTTATAGGACGTTTTGGAGTATGGAATTTTGTAATTGTTATTTAGACGAGGTTTTCAAAGAGGTCCTCTCTGTTTGGACTTATTGAAGTTTTTTGGACTTATAGGCTTTATCTAATTGAAATAGATTATTTCGGGGGTTAGAAACAACAATCTTTCGGCATGATTATAATTTATAAGTTGATGATTATTCAGTGGTACATTTATTGTAATTTTGCTTCCTTTTAAAGCACAAAAGTTTTATATTAAGAAGTAATTTTAGGATCAAATTCATAGCAAATGGTGAGCGAGGAACATTTTCGCAGGTAAACGTTACGTTTACTTATATGTTGGTTGAAATACGTTTGTTTTGTTTTTAATTAAAAAAAATCATTTTGTAACTTTTTTTAAAAAAAATAATTGACAGTTTCTCGTAAAATAATTCAGATAATAAGATATAATTCAATTCGTTCACTTAAAAAGTAAGTGCCTGAAATAAAAATTCCGCTTTTGAATTTCAAATATGTTGATTAGTTTTTAAAAATTTTAATTTCTTTCTAAATGCTTTGAAGCGATATGCTTAGCTCTTACGACAATACGTTTTTTTAATTATTTTCTTGAAAAATTAACAATTGAGATCACACAGCGAAAAAATGTATGCTCAAAACTACCAGAATATTGTAAAATTTACAACGTTTCTAATTACATTGCTCTAAAATTTATATTTCTCTAAAGGAAAAAAAGCTCTGAAAGCCTTACCAATGTGCTTTTTGTAATGATTTTGGCCAAATTAATAATAAATATGGGTTTATAAAATTTATTAAAATTCAGCAAAGTATGGTAATTTTATCATAATACCTTAGAGCATGGCATGAAAACCATTTGCTATCTACTTTTCAGTTTTATATTGTTTACTAAATGTATGGTAATAGGAGATATAATTTTGAAATTAAGAATTTTGAGGAAACTGTTACCACATGAATGGTAAAATTACCAAAAAAAAAAAATGGTTTAAAGACCGTGTATTTCGGTTTTATTAACCGGAATTATGTTTTTCCCCCTTAGAAGTGTAATTAATATATATTTAAGGTAATTTTACTAAAATTTCTTTTTCTGTGCAATAAGAAGCACTTTAGAACCAAATAAATGAATAAGATGTTGTTGATTTAGTTTATAAACTGACATTTTAAAATTTATGAATGCAAAATTTAATTTCATTCTACGCAACTGCTTCTATGTAACTTTTGAAAAGTATAGAATGGTGAAGAATAAATTAAATCTTAAGTAACAGCTTAAATGAAATTTAAAAAGTCTTATTTTTTGTTAAAGTTTTTTAAGAGATGGAAATGAAAAAATTTCGAAGTGTATTTTACTCTGCATTACTTGTCAACAGATAATTTTCTTTTAAGAATTTATATTAAATATGTACAGTCTCCTAAAGATTCAAGAGAAACAATATTATATTTTCCGCATGCATAAAATTACTGTACAAATGATAGAAATTCAAAGCTTCATGTTTTAATTTTTGCAGTGCTCCAAGTAGAAAAAAAAGTGAAACTCATAGTAACTGATCATCTAATGATCATATTTTTACTCATTGGGGCTCAATCTCAATTATTAAATGGTCTAACCTTAAATATGTTAATGAATTACATTTAATTAGCTTTAAAATATAAAGTCAGATTTAAAAACTTACTTTCTCAATAAAGCATATTTTTTTCGATGGATTTAGATTCTTAATCCCAAAATATGGGGTTGGTAATCACTATCTTTAAAATATAGTTCCAAAATGTTCAGGCAGGTGCTATTTCAATTTTTTTCCGTATTTCAACCATTCAAAGAAATTGTATTTTTTTAAAAATTTTTTTACTCAAGAAGTAATCGGCCGATTTCATTCAAATTTTGATTTTGTCATTTTTAATCGTGTAGACTAAATTGGTGCAAAAATTTGTATACCTTCCAATTCAATTTTTTCAACCATTCAACAACATTTATTTTTTCAACAACAAATCTAACAATAAGAAATAATCATTAAGCATACAAAATAATTTTTTGCGCCGGATTAATTCCGGATGAATAAGTTTCATAACTGTGTGCAAAATTTTTTGCTATGCTACATTAGTTCCAGAGGGATGGAAAAAGACACAAGGAGTGAAATGTTACATTAAATAGTTCAAATTTTCCACTGCTCTTCTGTCCAGACTATTGGGACCATTATTTTTTAAAAAATGATTGTGGCTACTAGGATCCAAAAACTCGAGTCCATCGAAAAAAAGCATGTTTATTTAGGGAAAGGTTTTTGTGTTGATTCTTGTAACTTAAAATATCGTTTACACACATTAATTACCATATTTAAGGTTAGGCTTCTAAACATTAATGTTGAGTCCTAGCATGTGAAAATTCAATCATGAGATCAAAACTTGCTTTGTATATTTCACACATTTTTATGAGCTGAAAATAAATATTATATGATTAATGTCAAAACATTTAACATAAGTTTTTAAAGACTTATGCAAATAGATCATATTCAATTAAAAATAAATTGTCATTAAAAATACAATTTAATGGTTTCATGGATTGCACCAGTCGCGGAATTACCATAAAATTCTACATTGTTTCAGATATTACATGTTTATATAACTGTAATTGAAGAATATTATAACTTCTTATAGGTTAGAATATATTAAAAATCTAATAGAGATTTCAAGGTACATTAAAAATTTAATTGTACTACGAAATTTCGATAACAAAATTAAAAAAAAACGTGGTTTAAATAATCATTAACTAATATTTGAAAACCAATAGCTTAATTTTACTAAAAAGTGTTTTTCTTTAAAAATTTAAATTCATTTGTTAGCTTGTTGAAGATAATAAATGTTTAAACATTCATAGAATTTACAGAAATAATTTTTACCATTTTAAGAATTTTGGCAGTTTCTTTAATGACGCACAATTAACGTTGCAGACGATATCTAACAATGAAAGAATTTAAAGTTACTTATCAACCAAGCTAAATTTTCCATACCGATAGTTTTTAAGACAGGGAAAAAACGTGAACAGCAATCTTACCCTTAAATTAGAGACTAATATTTCTTGTCGAAAAGCAAAGATTATTGTTGGCTTAGAAAGATTAATGTTGGATTACGAAGATTAATGATGGAGTTCGAAGATTAATGTTAGAGCAAAAAATTACTTTATATTGGTTTACCTTTTATTCATGTGTTGGCTTCAATAAAAAGAAATATGATTCCAAATTTATTTAAAATGTTTATACTATTGCCATTGAATCCTTTTTAAAAGCTCCTGTTTACGCTATATTTTATTCTAAACTATTAAAATATGATGAGAAAAATGCAGCAAATTATTCAATTTTTTTTATTGCAAATAAGCAAACGATTTAGAATGTCTTCTTAGCTTGAGTTTTCAAGCAAACGATTAAGTACACTTTTTCATAATCAGTTTTAAATTTGTCATTCATATAAAAAGATAACATTTAAATTTTAAATTCACATTGAGTAAACAACTTGATTTTTCAAGCAAATATTCTGAGTATTTAGGGTATTATTTACTTGAAAAATTACAAATTGTCAAGTAAATTGACAATTTCAGTTGCAAAACAAATTATATTGATCTATTAGTTGAAATCGATATTTTTTCTGCATTTATTAAATATTTAAATATCCTAAAACTGACTAATATCCTATCTACTAAACTTTTATCGCTCGATCGTCAAAAATTCGATGATACGTCTCAAAATTTTTCAGTCAAATTATTTAAATTAAAAAAAAAGTCGTGTTTCCGAAACACAAGACAAAATACACAAAATTTGTTTTAAAGTCTCCTAACATTTAAACTGACTAAATTTGATCACTTTTATTTTAGATAATTTATTTAAAACGATAACGTGAATTGTTTTTGAAAAACTGAGAAATGACTTGAATTTTATGGATAACTTTTTGCGTGAGTGTATTAACAAGTTTTAAATAAACTTCTCACGATTTAGAGTAATATTGAGCAAGAAACCTTTGAAGCACAATAATACAAACTGGGTGAAATTAAACTGTCTTGTAGTCAAGGGCATTTTTTTCTGAGCATTAAAATTTTCAAGATGATATTTTTTTCCGTGTTCATACGTTTTGAAAATTAATGAGGTATAAAACACCACAATAATGTAAACTAAGAAAGAAAATGAACGCTTTTTGAAACCATAGTATCAAGGATTTCGAAAAATTGCAGTTTCGCCGAGGTTTAATTTAATTATATTCATAAATTGACTCAGGAATAAAAAACGTTTATCCAAACGGTAATTATGCCCTTTTATGCAAATTTTCAGGCTGGGATAGCCTGGTTGGTAGGAGGTTGGGCCCATGTCCAAGAGGTTGTGAGATCGATCCCCGTCTGTAAATGGTGACTGGGGCAAATTAAATCTATCGGGTCACAAAGTCCTCCAAGTTCCCAGAACAAATCAATACCATTGGGGGGGGGGGTACTGAATTGGATATTGATCATTCTCTGGTTCAGTTCAAAATTACGAGTTGTGAGTGAGTGGATGTATGATGGGGTCTGCCCTTTGAAACGGGCAGTGACGTGTGTGCGGTTGAAGTTGTATTCCTGGTCATAGATGGCGTCACTGAAAAGCAAGAAAAGTACTTCTTTCCTTTAATTTGCTTGGGTTCATGAAGCGGGCGTACTGATATTGGCAAGTGACATGAGAAACAACAACAATGCAAATTTTCTGCTTTGAGCTGCACAAAATTCAATATCGTTTCTTAAGCTGTTAAATTTTCATTTAAAAAATAAAAAAGGTGATTTCATTACCGTCAAAAACTGAATATTTATTATATACAATATGCATAAATATTTCCATTAAATAACACACGCAAGAACATTTACAACTTGTCTTTACATGTTACTACTGAGAAACGTTAAGAAACGGGGAATTTGAGATAACTTTTTCTTTATCCATTTAAACTTTTTTTTTATTTTAAAAATGAAAAAAAATTTCATTTAAAAATGAAAAGTTGAAAGAAATTCGATTACATGTATCATTTTAAAAACATGTTGTTAGTAAACTCGTTAAATCAATATCGCATAAGAAGGATAAGTTCTCTTACTTTAAAGAAAAAAAAATTACATTTTCAAAAATATTGAATCAATAAAATAATTTTTAGTTTATGAATTAAGACTGAAAAAACTGTTAAAATAACTGAGGAGAATTATACTTTATAGTATGGGCTTTATTACTTGAAGTACTCTCAACATAGTTCCCATGAAAGACAGATTTACATTTTTAAGGCAAAATTAGCAACTTGTTTTGCGTCCTTAACAATTTGTAACTTAAAAACAGCTCAAATGAGTATTTAAAGTCCAATTTGCTATAAAATGCTGCTGAAAATAAAAAGTTCCTTATATAGTCCTGTAAATACGGCATTGTTATTTTAGAATGGCTTATATTCGTTATAGTAAAAACAGTAAGGCTAGGAAATCTTTATATGAAGTAAATATTTCGTTTTATAATATAATTCTAGCAATTATACTAAAATGATTGGGAAGATAAATTTATTTTAAACGTCAAATTTTTAAAAATTAACCCAATAAGTTTCTTTTAACAATAGTTAAATATAAAAATTTGTCACATAACGTTTAGGGATTAAGATATAAATATTAAAAAAAAAAATACATTTAAAGATCTAGCAATTTTGTCTTGCCAATTTCAAAAGTTTTTTAAAAATTGAGGCTACGTTTAATTAAAAATAAATTGCTATTAAAAATAAAATTTATTATTTTTTTGGACTGAACCAGTCACGTAATTTTTATAGCCTCCTACATTTTTTTCAGATGTTTACACGTTTATATCGCTGAGAATTGAGAAATATTATTACTTCTTACTGCTTAGAATATTTTAAAAATTTTAATGGAGATTTAAATTATATTAAAGATGCATTAAAAGTTCGATTCCAAACTTCAATTCAATTAAAAAAAATTATTCAATAATTACTTTTGTAAACAACGTAGCTGCACAAATATATTAAGAAAAAATTAAATTGAAAAATAAATATTAGATTAGAGAATAACTGCTAAACATTGCTTTAGTATGATCTAAAACAATTTGTAATATAAAGTTTAGATGCTTGTATAGCGTTCAGTTGCATTTCTTAAGCAGGAATAAATAGAATAATCTATATAATAGAATACCATGAAGCTTAAAAGTAATGAATTTATTTTATTAAAATACATTTTATGCGTTTTGTTCAATGGTAAGGTTTTATTTAATGATAAGTTTTAATTTCATATATCTATGAAATATTTATAAACAAAAATAAAAAAAAGGGTTTTCTATTTACTACTAGATAATTACTGATTAAAAAAAACGTATGAAAAATGAAAGTTTTATTTCTCTAATTATTTCAACAGCTAATCATGTATCTGATCTATTTTTTCGACCTTTCAGGCTTGCCGAAAACTCGCCAATTGCATGCTTGGGATATTTAATTCGCTGCGTAATCGTTCAAAACGAGTTTGGAAAACCTTCAGATATGAAATTAATATTTTACGCCCCAAACATTGATATTTTTTTTCTTAGACGAATCAGTTCAAGGGCAAAATATACTCTATAACTTCAGGTGAAAGGGTAAAAATTCATGGTCTTAAATTATAGTGAATATCTTAATATAGACGTTAGTTTTATCAACTATTTACAAATAATTACTCATTTTTATTCCATAAAAATGATAATTCCTTAATAAATTTTTATTCCCTCTATAATTAAAAAGTAATTGCATGTTTGAAACAAGTCATTATCCATTAGCATATCTATCAACACCCAATATTTTTTTATTTCTGACGTGAGATTGTAAGCCAGTTAGAGTAAATAATTTCATCAGAAATCATCCAAGTGAAATATTGAAATTAATTTAAATGAATTTTTATTCAAAATTATCAAAACTAATTCCAGTGAGATAATTTAGCAAATAAGTTTAGTGAAATTAATGAGAATTATTCAACTGAAGGAGAATTTTTCTTAATTTCAAAGTATAAATGACTTCATTACTCAAATTTTGTTAAGAAATGTATTAAAATTAGCATGTAAATTTTTAAAACCCTTCTCGTATTAGTTTTAATAAAAGTAGGTTAGGTTAATTAATTTAGATAAATAAATTAAGTAAGTAATTAATACCAATTATGCATTGAAAGGTGTCTTCAATAAAGCTGCAACCACAAGCAAAATGGACAAATGTTTTATATGTAACGTTTTTTAGCCAAAATAGCTAACTGTATAAAAAAATTTGGCTTGATTTGCTAGGGACAGCAATATGTCATGAATTAAAAGTATATGATTTTACTTATTTTAACTGATATTTCATCTATTTTCTTACGTCACATAGATAATTTACTTAATTATATGCATAATTATTTGAATAAAATCTATTAGATATTATTCTACGTTTTACCTAGTACATAATTCCTTAGTTCAATGTGTAGCTTACTAGTGTACTGTATCTGTAGTTTTATCTATTTAATTTTCAAAACATGCAATGTTTTTTTGTGTTCCAAAGTTTCATTTATTAACGAAAAAGTAGGCAATCAAATTAACAGTATACTTATTATTGAACAAGTGGGGAAAGATATTATTCCTTTAATATTAAAGTTATATAATTCAAAAGAACTTATCGTACGAATTACTTTTAATTCTTAGAATCACAATATATTTTTCGAGTGTTTAAGGCTTTAATTGCTTTTAAATATGACGTCAATTTCGCTTCATCCCAAGGAATAAAAATCGGTTTCGCTTTTCCATTCGAGCTATGCATTGAGTTTTCACTTATAAAATTTTTATTGTATTTAAATTATAATTTAATTTGCTTTAATCTCTAGGAAAAGACAAATTTATTTCATTTTTGGATCAATTTACGAATTGATTTTTGTGTCGTTAAGATTTCACTTGATTTTAAATATGTTGGCTGTTTGCTTCAGGGGAAATATTATTGCTTAAGGTTTTATATTTATTGCTTCATATGTGATGTTTACTGCTTCAGGTTTGATATTTATTGCGTTAGGTGTGATATTTATTGTTTCATGTTTGATATTTATTATTTCTTAGTTGATTTTTATTATATCTGTTTGATATTCATTATAGAAAAAGGCTAATTGGGGGATTTAAAGCAATAATCGTCAAATATTATAACAAAAAGTAAAGAAAAATAAAACTTTTAAATTGCAACAACTCATCGTAAGCGTAGTAATAGAATTTAGTAAGTGATTTATTTTGTTTGTGTGCCTATTTGCTCCTGTCCTTTAATCATTTCGACTTGATTAAATAGTAAGTTTTGAAATAATTATAAAGTAAAAATTTTCGATAGCAACCCCATAGTAATGGATAATATATTTGAATATATTGGATTAGCATCTGAATTCCCGCTGTTTCGACAAAAGTTTAAAATTTGGAATTATTCCCTTTTCTGTGTCAGTTTATTTGTCGTTTGACAAGAATTTTTGCTCAAAAAGTAGGTTTAATTGCTTTTTATCGTGCTCATCGGGATAGCCAGAATGAGGCATGCCTTTAACTCAAAATTGTCATTTTTAAACTTGTCACACCAATTACGAGGACTTTTCGAGTTATAGCATCCTCAACATGCGTCACGAGCAGCTTCTGTGGCCTTAAAACATTTGCCTAAAAAGCCCTAACTTTTGACATTTCATTTTAATGACCTGAAAATTAACAAATTTTAACTAGAACAAAAAGAAGTAAAACATAGAGTCCAGTAGAACAACACGTCATCTTTAAAATGATCTGAAACATTACGTCAAAAGCATTTAATTATACGTGGAAAAAGTAAATTTTTTTTAAAGAACATCGGCGGGAACTTAATTGACCATCCAATATTTGAAAATGTTTCTCTTAATGCGTCACGAGCAGCTTCTGTGGCCTTAAAACATTGATTAAAATAATTGCCGAAAAAGCATTAACTTTTGACATTCCATTTTAGTGACAAGAAAATTAACAAATTTTAAATAGAACAAAAACAAGTAAAACATAGATTCCTGTAGAACAACACATCATCTTCTGATCTGCAACATTACGTCAGAAACATTTAATTACACGTGGAAAAAATACATTTTTTTGATGAAAAACCACGGGAACTAAATTGACAATTCAATATTTAAAAATACTTTCCCTTCTTCGAAAAGAATTTTTATATATATCTAATAAAAATGCAAAATTCAATACATGGAATTATGCGATGTAATTATTCATAAAGGGAAATATAAAACATTATGAACTTGGAAGTTTTAAAAAACACTATTTTTATGAACATAATTGGAAAAGTACTATTTTGTTTAAGAGTTACACTTCTATTGAATTTTAAAATAATTAAGTAATAACTAATAGGATTAGCCTGATTTAAAAACTTAATTAGCTTCAAAAAATATAATATATATAAATAGGAAATAACCGTCGACATGTTTCAAGCACTTAATAGGCGTCCATTTTATGGCCTGGTAGACTTGAATGAGAAGAAACAAAACGGATTTGAAATGTAAAACGAAAGGTTGCTAGCGAAAAATGGAAAAATAAAGCCGAGAAACAAAACTAAAAAGAACCACAGCAGCTGAGATAGAGGAAAAAGGGAAAAGTTGAAAAACAGCACAAGAAAAATCACAGTGGCCGAGAGGGGCAAATCAGGATAAAATGCACTTCCGTCCGCTATGGCGAAGTAGTGAGGAACTAATGTTAACTAATTAACATTAAGTATTCATATGAGTAAAACAAGATTCCAGGGCATCAAGATGAATTGATATGGTTGAGGTGAAATAATTTTGGCATTCTCGATATTAAATTTATGCCAAAGATTCCAACAATGTGCAGAAATTGATCATTTCTCGTATTATTGATAACGGATATATCCACCATGTTCCTTAAATCTAATTTTCTTTTATTTAAAATTATTTCTGGTGTCAAATTATTTGAAATTATATGGTGCCAAAATTATTTCCATTCCGTTACATTAGCTCATCTTGATGCCCTGTACCATCACTCCGTAGCGCGCCCCTCTCGGCCACTGTAGTTTTGTTTGTTCTATTTTTAATCTTTTTTTTCGGCTACTTTGATTTCTTTCTAGTTTTGTTTCTTACCTTTATTTTTCTATTTTAAGTAGGCAACTTTTCGTTTTACATTTCAAATCTCGTTTGTTTCCTCTCATTCACGTTTGGCAAGTGTTGAAAATAGGCACCTATTTTTGAGCGCTTAAAACATGTCGACTATTATTTCGTATTTATTTTTGAAACTAACGAAGTTTTTAATCAGGAAATATCTTACTGCTTCACTTTCTTGGAATCATTTCTTTAATTAACTAATATGTTTGTTTGCATTAATGCCTGGTAGTTTATACGTTATAATTGAATAGTGTTATAAATTATGTATTTCCTTGCTAAATAGATTTAATTCTCAGACTATGATTAATTATTTATATCATCCAAATAAATGATACTCATACTGCCGAAAGAAAAAACTAAAAACTATGTATACTATTAGGAAAGTTACATAGAATATTGTACTGCAATTTTTAGTTTAATGGTAATATTTTATTACAATCATTGCTTCTCTTCTTAAAATGATGCGTGCGAAATTTAAATTTTTATCATAATGATTGTTTCAATATAAATAATATGATATTAAAATTCAATGTAATTATTTAAACATAAAATAGGCTTTAAGTTTTCCTATTTTTGTATTTTTTCTATTTCTCTATAATTTTTATTTCTACTAATTAATTTTATACTTGATGTTTACAAATTATGAAAACAAGCTAATCAATAACAATAATTAAATAATGATAAACCACATTTTCGAATTCGTTAGGAAATCGGGTTTTAGTAAAAACACCATGATTTCTTTGTTTGCAATAAGTTGTTTCTGTGTATAGTGGAAACTAAAGTACTAAAAAGTACTGAAGCACTGTATGGAAAAATATTAAGGAACTATCTGATTTAAGAATGTCACAATTAAAAAATTATGAATTTAAGCATCAAATCATTATATTGCCTCAAGATTTTAAACTAAATTTGTAGCTTTTGACCTCATATTTCGCATTTAAAGTATATGCGTTGAATTATGCAATTCAGAAAGTAGTTTATTGTAAGTATTTTGTATTTATTCATTGTACAATTAGTCGATCTTTCTTGACGAACATATCAATTTACCATTAATGTAAACTAATTAATAAATGGGAAATAGTTATATGTTTCAGATGTGAAAAATATAATTTAACTGGAGCAAATTGTTTTAAAAACTTTTGAGAAGTTTCTAATTTTTATATAAAAAACACATTAAAAAGTCTACATAAATGCAAAAGAAAAACATTTTTATTAAAAATTACAACTAACATTTCTGCAAGTTGCATTGTGTAACAAAACATATCACATTTTAATATACTACATACGCACACAAAAATGATCACAAATAAGTTAATTTACAAAGTTTTTTCAGGATTTAAATTAACAAGTGTGTAATCAGAATTTTTCATTGACGTTCTTTATTTGTAATCTTTTGGAATGAAATGAAAACTTTTATTCTTAATACAAACAAATTTTTTATGTATTTGATTATTAATAAGCTTGCTATATACATATTATACGAAATTTACTGTACCAAATAAATTAAGCTACACATATTGCAATCACTATTGATGCCGAATACTTTTTTGAAAAATGATATAACGAAATGAACGATATCACTATATATTTTTAGAAAAATATGTGAATAAGAAAACTGAATAAAAATTTTCGAGTAAATTGAAAAAACAAACAAACACAAACCTTAGTTTATACAATTTACTTTTTTCTCTCATTAATTCATTTGAAATTTTTTGCATAAAACTAGTATTGTTTTAAAGTTTTTACTTGTTTTTTGATAGAAATATCTAAATCAAACTTTATAATTCAGATAAAAGTCAAATCTTTGGAGTCATAATAAATTTAATATACACTGTGTAAAAGCATGATAAAATATGTATGAAAAATATAGATTACATTTATAAAATAAGCAAAGTATATAATTCATTTTGGTTTTGATTAATTTAATTAAACATTTAAGGCAATTTAACGTAATTTATTAAGTATTTTGTACGCTATTCATCATTTAATTAATGTTATTTTATTAAAAGCTATTTTATTTATCTGAATCTATAGTTACATAAATCTAAATACTATTCAAACAAATTTAAAGTGTAAATAAGTGAATTCAATTCGCTATAAAATTTAAAAAAATAGGATATTGAAGGTATTTATAAATTTTTTTTTTAAAAATATTGATTATTTTTATAAAAGAAATATGCCACTTGTTTTGTATTAATTGTACAAATTAATTGTAATTGTACAATTAACAATTACAACAGTATATTGCACAATTAATTGTAATTTTATTTTTTTATCAATTCATTATTTAAGCAATTAAGGGTATAATTTGAATAAATTTTAATACAAAATTTCTAAATATCGGAACAAATTTCGTTATTGGTATTATCGTCATTAGTAAAACTGTTTACATTTTAGTATTAAAATGCATACTAAAAGTTTCCAAGTAAGGTTTTCAAACTAATTCAAAATCTTCTATTTTTATCACTATTTGTAATCAGACATAAAGAACTTCAAAAATAGCACATTATTTTACCAAAACTTAAACTAAGCTCAAATCAGTTTTAAGTTGGCAAAAGGGAATCATTATGATGGTACATTCAAGCATTTATGACGTTCAAATTTATTGCTATCTTTGTTAAGTGTTTAGTTTAACCATTTTAACAAATAATTTTCTTTCTTTATACACCATCGTACAATTTACTTATATATTAATAGGGTTTAATTGGTTTTCGTGATATAACAACATGGTTTATTTCCTAGTTCAAAATAATTTAAAACAATAAAATAATACAATAACAAAATAATTGTATAATATTACAGATTTACATATAGAACTTTTTTAGTAATTTGGTTGATTAATTTATAAAGTGTCAAAGTAAAATATGATTTAATTTTATTAACATTATTTATTGAATGTCTTTTAAAAATTTTTAAAATTAATAAAGCGTCAACAGTAATCACATTTAATTAATTAAATGTTGAAAACGGAAGATAATTTTAAATGTAATTTTGATTTTTCAATGTTAGTTTTCATACTTCTTTACTTCAAATTATGTATTAGTGTAATGTGTGAATAAATGTTTTCGGTGTTCCCATTTCAATAAATATTTTTTTTAATGTTAAAAACTTAAAACTCTTCAAATTGAATTTCTTGTAATGAAGATTCCTAAGTGCACACTTGTCATTATTGTTGGCCATTTAAAAATCTAAATTAATTAAACATATCGCTGCCTTGGCGCTGATTGTTGCGGGTATAGATGTTGTTGTGGTGCTACAGCTTGTTGCTGTTGGTGGGCGTATGCTCTTTGTGCTTGTAAAGCCTGTGCTTGATGTGCTTGTTGCTGTTGAGCACCATAACCATACTGTACTGGTTGTGCTTGTTGAGCTTGAACAGCCCTGTATGCTTGTTGCTGTTGTTGCTGGTAGCTTGGTCTAGGTTGAGGTGCATAAGCTTGGTGAGGTGCTGGTTGAGGTGCATATGCTGCGGGTTGAGGTCGGTGTGCTGGTGGCTGAGGTCTAGGTTGTTGATACACAGCTGGTTGAGGTCTAGGAGCATGTTGTTGGTAAGATGCTGGTTGAGGGGATTGCTCTCTGTAGGCAGGTCCTAAACCGTAAGTGGCTGCCGGTGGCTGGTGTTGGTCTCGGTGACCCCCTTGTGTCTCTTGGGGAGGGACGAAAGGATCTCCAACAGCGTAGTTTTCAGGGTAATATCTTTGGGCATAGACGACAGTGTTGTTTGGTCCTTTTTGTTCGAGTTCCTAAAATTAAGGAAAATGATAATTTTAAACAGGTATTAAAATAATTTTAATGATTTGAGGAATCGCTAATGTAATGAATGTCTGCCCTATTTATTTGTCTTGACACTTGAATTAGTTTTTAAACCCTAATAGCAATCAAGAACAACATGGTAATTTTTAAATAAAAATTAACGTTTTTTTATAAAGTCTTTGATTATGTTTTCTATTGAATACAGCCATATGATTCGATACGAGCAAAAAATTAATGGGTGTATGGGTGGAGATTTTAATGACACAAACACTGGGATCTGCTATATTGTGCTAAACGTAAACGATATTAATTTCTCCGAATAAGGAAGTTAAAAGTAAACCAAGTTTGATACGAAAAAAGAAGGAATACACCAAAAAGAAGGAGAAATCATTAGGGTACATCGGGAGTACCTTTTGAGAGAGCAAGTATAGGATGTACAACATCTAGTGTTAATACACATAGACAAAGTCCAATTTCTGGAAGAGAGAAAGCAATAACGTTAAAGAAGAATATGTTACTAAGACCACAATCCTTATTATTACTTCGATACTATCTTTATTAATCAGGTTTGTCACCTTATATGTTAAGTTATCTATGTTAAGCTAATCGATGAATTTAATAATGTTATAGAGGAATATGTTTCGTGACATTTTGAAAACAGCCGAAAAAAATATGTCTTGTTAGAAGCTCGTTTTTGTTTATAATAGAATCGACTTTTTTTTTTTATCGAATTTACTATATTACTACTATATATGTTTCTTTTTTCAAATTATGATGAGATTCCTTACCTTGTTGAGATAGTCATTGACGAAGAAGAACTTGTTGGCATTTGAGCAGATGCTTTGATCTTCTGGGACGCAGTTAAGATGAACTTGATGGAAAACGGTACCTGCTGGACACATCATTGAATGTTTTTGACCTGATACGCAGTAATGGAAGGCTTGGCAACCTACGTCACTGTCTGCGTAATAACCATCTTTGTTGCTGCATTCGAATTTTGATTTTTCTAAAAGCAATTGGAGAGGGTGTGGGCCTTCTTCTTTTTCTTCCTCATCCTGTTTGTGAAAGAAAAATATCATTTGAGTTATTTTAAATATTGTGTTGACATCATTATTGTTCGTATCATTATTTTTATTTTTAGGAATTGATAAGTTATAACACCAAAACATATTTTGTCGCAAATCAATTTTTACGGCGTTTAAGTTTTATTACTTTAGTTATTAAAAATTATTTCAGTCTAATTTTATCATTAAATTTTATTATTTTTATCAAAAAGTTTTATTATTACAAGAAGAACTAGCTCCGGCTTGCAGGGTTCGCTAACTCTTTAATAATTTCGCTAATTCTTGTCACTAACTCTTTGATAATATTTAAAGAATTTTAAATCAGATAAGAATCCTCTACTTTAATTCAACTGGCTTTATTATTTTTTTTTAATGAGATGATGAACTGTAGCAATTTATCGTTAAAGTTCATTCCGTTTTAAAAACATAATTTGAATTTATTTTAATTTATAAAAAATATATTTTAGTAACCTAATTTACAAAATTTAAAGTTTAATAGCACCAAATTAATTTAGAAAAATCATAAGGTGCATTTTTTTTATTTTTTAATTACAGGCTGTAATAGTTTAGTGACTATAATAATCCATTAGTTATGTTTGTTTTTAGCTATTCTTGTGTGATGACTAATCAAAAGTCATATTTCTGAAAAACGTGATGTGCATCTTAATTCGTGGGCTATAAACACATTTATGAAAAAAAACCATATTCAGCTATTTAATATATAAAATCTGTCGGATGAATCTAAATATAACTAAAGATTTAAATAAATTAATTGCATAAGCTTTCTTTCAGCAGAAATGTAGGAATGTAGTATACCACTGAATGTAACAAACACGCGGAAGAATACTGCAAGAGTTCGTTGATCTATTCAGTGTGTTTTAATGTGCAACAAAGCTAAACACAGGTTTTATGGGGCCCATGAGATATTTTAATACGGGCTCATTATTTGAAACACAAAAAGTCTTATGATCACATAATTGTAAGATATTTGGTAAAGCTTCTTTGCAAAGTGTCATTCACACTTTGATCTTTGGGATACCTATTTTCATAAAGATACTGAAAGATCTATTAAGTTTCATTAGGCCCATGATTTAAAGAGCAAAAAGTCTTATGGTCACATAATTGTGAGATATTTGGTAAAGCTTCTTTGCAAAGTGCAGTTTACACTTTGATCTTTTGGATACCTATTTTCATAAAGATACTTAAATATTATAATTTTCATAGCTCCTTACAGCTTATTTCTGTTGTAAATCTAATTGTATTAAATTGGTTTATAATATTTATTTTATATAAAATGAATTCTCTACAATTAAAAACTACTTAAAAACACTTCTTAAAAAGTCGGGGCCCTGCGCTGCAAGAATTCCGGATCAAATTACAATAATACTGGTGCTCAGGGTGCAGGTTCTTTTTACCGTAAAATCCATTTTCATCAGAGCTCAAAACATCTGATGCACCGTAACTTTTATAGCAATTATCACCGAAAATCTATGAATTAAATTAATTTAATAAATATTACTGTAAAAATTACAGTGTAATATTTTATGGTAAAAAGGGATCTTAACGCAAATATGGATTTTTCGGTAAATATAGATTTTACGGTTAAATGATTTTTATCGATGATGCACAAAACGTGCCGATGCTTTATACCGTAATTTGATATGAAATTTTTTACAGTGTGGGTAATTGTTCATGTATCACCCTTTCTGAATACGACTTTGATCTATGGAATATATTTGATAAGAAATTTTAAATTCATACTGTATCCACGGAATGTGATTTAACAATATTCGATATAACTCATGATTAAAACGGAACAGTCATTTCACAATGATTATGAATGACTCAAAATCAATGTTAAATGAATGTTCCGTCTTATTTATTGTAAATCGTTTTCGGCTCGCCGTTTTAAAAATAAAAGTTTTCATTACAGAACAGAACAATTCATCAAGTTATCTAACAAGCAAGATGAAAAACGCCTTTCACTTTCTCAAATTCATTCTTCATTCAAACGAGTCCTGAAGCTCTCACTTAGGAATTTCAATTTACATTTCCCATGTTTAGAAACTCATTAAAAAAACGAGTGCGACAAATTGTTCCATGATCCATCAGTCGATGTTGACTGCCTGTCTTTTCACACTGTGCGACTAGACATGTGAAGAACATAATCGTAATAAATCTTAACGCACAATAGAGATCAATTTCCTGTACTTATTATCGTTTGAACAATGTAACTCACAGCAAAAGATCTGGTTTATCAGATTGTGGCGACCCCAATTTCTAATTTTTTCCCTTTACAAATCGGTTTACGTCAAGGGATGAGGGGACACCCACTTTCTTTTCCTTCATGGTTGAACAGATTATTTTCCAGGTAGAATTTAAGAAAAAGAAAATGGCAACTTTCGATTGTCTCGTAAGCTTGACTCTTGACTTGGCACGACATGTGGGTCACTCGCACCACAGAAAAAGGAATTACCTTTTTGTTCCGCGTTTAGATTATGCACCATTCTAGTCTCATTATTGAAAATTAACTGCTTATTTCATTCCCGTGTTACTGGTTTAATACGGATGGAATTTATTTCCACTAAATGCGTGCTGCTTAGTTTAATATACAGAGTTTTCTAAAAGGAACAGCTGGCTGAAAGAATGGAATTTAAATTGGAATTATGACCTGATTTAGAGTTTTTTTTTGTGCTTCATTTAAAATATCAAAAATCTCACAATAAAAATAGAGTTAATTTGAAAAGTGATAGTGCGAATAATAAGGCCTGCTGAAATGAAAACGTGATTTTGAAGTTAGAATTTATTTTTAGTTTTCCCCTTTTTTTTCTTCATCGCATTAAAATGTTAGCTTCAATGAGGATTATATTTTTTTTATTTCTAAATGTATAATAATTTTCATAAATTACACTCTAGACGTAAATAACTATCAAGAATTTAGAGTGGAACAAATCTACAAATTTAACGTTTGAATTTTATGGTCAAACTTCATGTTCAAATTTATTCTGTTTTAAAACTTAACGTTGACTTCTTTTTTTTAAAACTTAACGTTTTAATTCTGTTCTGAAATCCACTGTTTGAATATTTTTCATCACATTTTGAGTTTAAATTACGTTCTAGCAAATGAAGTTTAAATTTCGCACTGTAGCTTCTAAGACTCAAAGTTTGAATTCGGTACTTTTTAAGGAAATTTATATTTCTAAGTAGTAAATGTTGACATAAATAAATCACGGATATTATGAAATTGTATTATTTAATAAAGTAAGAACGATGTTCAAAATGTAATGCTTTTGGTAGGAATAGGTTTTAAAATTTATATTCTCAGAACAGAAGAACAGAATTTTGTTTTCATAGCAAGTCAAAACAAATTTTTGAGTTCTGCTATTTTTTGTTGTTGATATTTTGACGTCTAAGTAGTAAGTATTAGAAACAGATATTTTTTTTTGTTTTAAACTATTAAAAATTGTTTGGTATTAAAAAGAAATTTCTTCCATATGCTTAATAACTTATTAAAAATATTGAAATATAATTTGTGTTGTAATTATAAATCTTACTGGTGCAGATGCATGTTGTCTGGTAGGTGCTGGCCTAGCCGGTTGTGCAGGGTAGTGTTGGGGTTGTTGTTGAGGGTGATAGGCTTGAGGTTGCTGATGCTGAGGTTGTTGCTGCTGCCTGTAAGGTGCAGCCCCGGCATAATTACCTCCGTATGCTTCATAGGACGCTTGCCTTTTTTGCTGTAGTTGAAGAAACATAATTATTAGAAAACGTTTTAGTGGTAATAATTATAAATTTAATTGTATATTAAATTGCTTTTTTTGCTGTAGTTGAAGAAACAGACTTATTAGAAAACTTTTTAGTGGCAATAATTATAAATTTAATAGTATATTAAAATGTGGACGCTTGCCTTTTTTGCTGTAGTTGAGGAAACAAAATTATTAGAAAACTTTTAGTGACAATAATTATGAATTTAATAGTATATTAAAATGCGGACACTTGCTTTTTATGCTGTAGTTGAAGGAACAGAATTATTAAAAAGTTTTTAGTGGCAATAATGAACAATAATGAATGTGAGTGACAATAATGAATAATTTAATAGTACATTAAAATGCGGACGCTTGCCTTTTCTGCTGTAGTTGAAGGAACAGAATTATTAGAAAACTTTTAAGTGGTAATAATTGTACATTTAATAGTATATTAAAATGCGGAATAAAAATAAGACTAATTATTCATTTAAAAATATTTTTAAATTAAATATTTAATGAATCACTCTTATTTTATAAGAACTTACTTAAAAAAAATTACTTACTCTTTCACTTGCTGCAGACAGACCTGGAAAAAAGATAAAACGTAATTAATACAAACCTAATTGCTTGATTAGTGTTTAATTATACTCAATTTATTATACTTATCATTTGAATATTCTAAAAATGTTACATACCCACAGCTAAAAGGAAAAATGCTATCGTAGTGATCCACCTCATCTTGAGTTTAAATATTCTGAAATATTAAAAAAAAAATAAAAATTAGTTTTTATGAAAAATGGTGGTTTTAATGGATTAGATTGAGTAGATTAGATTGTATATAAATCTTAATTGTTCCATACACGTAAAATCTTGAAATTTAATGTGTGTTTTAGAATTTTTTTATAAATAAAAAGTTTTTTTCCAACGCAATTGAAGTATTAAAAATTAATAAAAACGTTTAAATTAATTCAAGGTTTGTGCATTTTTGAACGAAATGTACTCGTGCATTTAAAAATGGGAGAATATAGTTCATACATTTTTGTAAATAGCTTAATATTTGAAAAAAAAGTAGATTTTCAACGCAATCGTAGGGATTAGTTAACGATAGTGAGCAGAGAGTTCTAATAAATTAAACAAAACTAGCAATAAATATTGCAAAGCTACGCTAAGCATTCATGTTTGTTTGTTTTCTTCTTTTTTTTCTAATTTCCTGGTAGAACTTAATGAATAGCACTTTTGACTAAACTACACTGGTTATCATAAATTAAGGAAAATTCACAAAAATCGCGATAACTCAAGAAATTACACATGGAATTTTATGAAACTTACCCACAATATACAACACATAGTAAGGTATTAAACAACATAAAAAGAAATTATCAGACATTAATAGTAGTATAGAAATTAGCACATGTATAAAATAAACAAATTGGAAGTATCGGTTTGCAATAGAAAAAGTACCTTTAATATGGAATATGATTGCCTCTAGAAGCAATACAGCACAAACAGCGATGTGTGATGCTTTCAATTATGCGGTCTATCAGTTCAATAGGAAGTGAGAGCCATTGCTCTTGTAAAGCAGTTGCAAGCGTGGCAAGGGTCTGAGGGGGCGGATTGATGGCAGATACACGCCTCCCTAGAGCATCCCAAACGTGCTCGATAGGATTCAAGTCCGGGGATCGAGCTGGCCACTCCATGCGAGTAATTGTTTCCTGTTGAAGATAATCATCAACAATGCGAGCTCTGTGTGGTCTTGCATTATCGTCCTGTAACAGGAAGCAATCACCAATTGCCCCGGCATATGGGCGCACATAAGCATCAAGGATGTTGTCTCGATAAACCTGAGCATTCACGGTTCCCCTTGGAAAGACATGGAGGTATGTGCGCCCTCCTAAGGATATGCCTCCCCAAACACAGACACTGCCTCTTCCGTATGCATCTCTTTCACGGATGTTTGATGGATGATAACGGGTCCCAGGTTCTCTCCATATCAAATAACGTCTACTGTCACTTTCTAGACTAAACCTGGACTCATCCGTAAAGAGAACAGGCCTCCATTGATCTGACGTCCAGTGGACATGTTGTCGGGCCCACTGCAAACGGTCTCTCCTATGGCGTGATGTGAGCGGCACGCAAATGGCTGGTCGTCTCGCATACAGACCACCTTCGTGGAGCCTTCTGCGCACAGTTGACGTTGACACCAACCTTCCGGTGGCTGCAGCAAGAGAGGATCTAAGATGTGTCGGAGTAGCGGTTCTATTCCTGCGTGCACTTAATGTCAAATATCGGTCATCGGCACTGGTCGTAACAGTTGGCCGTCCTTGACTGAACCTCCTAGATGCCGAATCTGTGGTTTGAAATTGCCTCCAAAGTCTATGAACCACAGATGGACTCACATTTAGCCATCTGGCCACTTCTGATTGACTCTGCCCTGCCTCTAGTCTCCCGATGGCTCTCCATCGTAGTTCTTCAGGCAAATGATGCCTAGAGGTCATTATTACGAATTGGCTATCTCAGATTTTCAATGTCGCAATCACAGTAAAATTTGTGTGCATTCTCTCAAACTTGGACTTTTATGCTCCAGGCAGATGACGTAAGCCGAGTGCAGCGCCACTAATTTGCATATTGCAATTTTACTCAGCTACTCTTAGTGGACAACATATGCAAATTTTGCACGGTTTGGCTTACTTTTGAAAGAGTTATCGCTATTTTTGTGATTTTTCCTTAATTTATGATAACCAGTGTATATCGTTACAGAATAAAATTTTCGAGATAGATTCCAGGAAATGGTATGGTACTAAATTACCGTTTCATGCACGGAGTCACGCAAGGTGTATTCAATATAGTTAACCTGCTCGGTTAGTAAAATTATCGAATTATGCTTAAGAACTCACCGAATTTGTCATGAACAGAGTTATACTGTCTCTAATAAGTTTCAATTTTATACCGAAAGAAGCAGAAGCTATAAATAAAAAATTCTGGGAGTTTTTGTTGAATCAATTTAACGTTTTGCTCACAGCTGGTATACAATTGATGGTTTAGAACAGCAGGTGCTAACAAGCACCGTAGGCAAAAGGTTAAATCAATCTGATTAAAGAAAGAAAAATGATTTCGAATGCGAAGCAATGTCTCTCATTTCTTCCACAGTATATCTTGGTTTCGGAAAAAGCAAATTTCTTTTAATGTAACTATGAAAGACTCGATTGAAATTAGATGTTATTCCTGGTGACACTGTCATTAAAATATACCGAATTTTTTTGAAAAATAGTAAATTCTTTTATTAAATTAAAATTATAATTGACTGACATAAAATTGTATTACATATATAGGCAGCAATTAAATGAAATCGAGTAAGATGAATTTTAATTTGATTTATTTTTGAAGTAGATGTTATTAAAGTTTATTGCATTAGCATAAAGGCTTATTTATTTTATATGCGTACTAGCGGACTCCCTGATCGCTGCACTCACCTAATTCAAGAATTATTTCCTTGGATCTTTTCGAATCGCTACGCAATCCGATCTCGCTATTTGGATACTTCCGTATTTCAGGATACATAAGCTGAGTAAAAGCAGTCAAAACTACCTGAATATGGTAAAATTTACTGTGATTCTGTTTATATGGGAACACCAAAAACACTGCAATTTTTACCGCAGCGCTTTGGTAATGATTTTGGTTAGAGTAACAATAAAATATAGTTTTATAATCTATGTTAAAATTTTCTAAGTGTGGTAAAAATTGGTAATTTTAACATGATACCTTGGAAAATGACATAAAATCCATCTATTTGAAATTTACTTTTAACTTTTGCATTTTTACCACATGTGGGGTAATAAAAGCTATAATTTGGAAAACCAGAATTTCTGGTAATGCTTAACTCTTTAAATGAAAACCGTTACCATATAAATAGTTTAAGTGTTTTATATATTGAAGTTGTAAGTGTATTATATAGTTTAAGTATATTATGTATAGAAATGTCTTTACAATGCAGTATGGTAATTTTACCAGAACTTTTTTCTCCGCGTAATTTGGATGATTCCGTATTTTTATATAGTATTAATTATTCAAAAGACTATTATAATATTGAATAAAGGTTAATTAAATGAAATATTTCAGAAATATATTCTTCAGATATTTTGCTATTGTCCAATATTCTAAAATTTATTTTTATCTGTTTATCAGTTTTCATCAAGGATTTTCCTTGTCAAAGGAAAATAAAACCTAAAAGTGTAAAAATGTTAGTTTACGTCAAAAGTAATTTTGAAACTAAACTGTTTCCATTCCCTATAAATTATTTATGTCCGGGCATAAATTAAACGCCAAGAAATGACATTTTATTTTTTCCGTATTCAGTCAACGTGAACAATTTAATTCTGACACGCAATATATATATTTTTTTTTGTTGAGAAAAATGTGTCTTTCACTTTTCAAAATGTAGCTTGAAGGAAGGTAGGAAATATTGATGCTTTCGAAGTTGATTTATGTGCAAGACATATTTTACACGAAGCGCTTGTGACATTACTTTTATACCGGAAACATTATTACAAACCCTTCCATTAATTTGCGAAAATGTGGTTACATATTATGAGGCATTCTTGCAAAATATATTGCGCTGTTTGGAAAGTAATTTCGTTTTTGTTTTGACTTTTATTTATTTTTTTGTGAAAAATAAAGGAGATTTTCTCATGGTGAATAAATAGTTTACTGAATCATATAATTTATAATTTTATGAAAACTATTAAAAATTTAGAATGAGAACTATTAAAAATTGTTGCTCGCATAATTTTAGCTTTTATTCAGTAAAAAATATAAGTGATAAAAATAGTTTAAAAAAGTGAGATAAAAGATTACTTTAAGATTAGGTGACAATACCCCTTATTTTAAATGAATATATTGTTTTAAAACCATGTAGTACTATATTCATATTATTTTGAAAAGTATTAAGAATTGTGTAATGAAAGCTATTAAACTGTTCTTTTTCATGTAACTTAATTTTGTGAAAATAAAGAGTATTTTTTTTAGTTCAATAAATGATACATATTATCATATTATTTAAAAACTAAGCGACGATTTCATGAATAGTAAATTTAAGTAAGATTTAATTCATTATTCATTAATTCAAAAAATCTGTTACAAATGTAGTTTCAAAAAATTAAGAATTTCTACCCGTAATTTATAGCTTTCAATTAGTAAAAACTGAAAGTACGTTTTTTTTTAGTTTAATAAGGCGTCTATAATGATAGATGTTCTTATCATAATTGAATAATAGAAAGATACTTTTCATGAAAAAAATATTTTAAAAGCCTACTCAAGTAGTATTTTAAAAAGTTTTAGGATTTTTCATACAGAAAACATATCTAAAGTACATTTGCTGATCACACTGATTTTCTTTCCAGCTGTTCTTCTTAGCTTTGGAAATCATTTACAAAATTTATTTTGCACATTTCAAAGCAATAATTAAGTTATTAACAATCAAAAACTTTCATCTCAATTTTGAATATGTTACCAAGTTCTATTAATCTGAGCTTTGTTTGCTGTAAAAGATAGCTTTAATTTTAAACTTTAGTTCTTAATCTGAAACCGTAATATTTGTGTTTTAAATATCTAATATTTAAATATTACATTTAAAAATTAAAATAAAATTTTATTATTCTAAGTTTCGAAATAACTCAGTATTTTATAAGTATTTGTTTAAAAAAAAATTTATTTTCCGAATTAGAAATCATAGTCAGAGATTATTTTTTTAAAAATGATCTTTCAACTGTATTCCTGATGACGCATTTGGCGAAATTTTTGTGATTCTTTAACAAAAGTAAAATTTTTTTGCCAAAATTTAGGTAATCAGTAATTAATATCTCTACAACCAAAGCAATATTTTATTTTATTTTATAATCGTCGGTGAACAACTAACCGAATTCTCAGTTTATGACTTCTAATGTTCAATTCCGTATCCTTGCAATTTTGAACCCGATCCGGAAGACAAAAGAACTCCTGGATCAAGTATTGGGAGAAATTTGCCTGCGTGGAGGTCCTTTTGATAGAACTAACCCTCAAATGCATTGCATAGATAAGAAAACCACGAAAATCTCTCACGGTTAGCCTGACGAAAAGGGGATTCTAACCCATAATCAGTCTGGGATTTTGAATCCGGATCACCTCACTGGGAGGCGAGTGTTCTATCTCCTGAGTTACCAGGACTTAATCAAAGCAATATGGACATATTTCATGTATACTATTTCTTTACCCCCCCCCCCCCCAAAAAAAAAGTTACCAGATTTGTTACTTGCCAATCAGGCCGAATTCTTTTACAGATAGTTTTTTTTTAATATATAAAATTTATTTTGTCTATTTCAAAGTCAAATTTATAAATTATTGGATACTTCGAATTTCACTTTAAATGGTGACTAAGTTCTATTCGTCACAAAATACGAAGCTCTATATTGGATTTTAAGGTTTGTTTCAATTTAGAGCATGTTAAATGATAACTATAATCTTTGCGTTTTAAGAAGCTAAAACGTGAAGGTATAATTTCATAACTAGAATAAAAAGTCTATTTTTTGGGTTTTAAATTTCAAAAGCTCACATATAACTCCGCATTTTGCGAGAATTTTTAAAACAATATCCTAATTATGGAATTAGAAATATAACGATAAATCGTTGGAAATTTATCTTTGATCATTAGTATCTTTATGCTTATACATTTTAAAAGAAATTTGTATTGCTGTAATTCATTATTACTTATTTGGTGATTTTTCTGCAATTCTTACATTTTTTTTAGCTAATCTTATATATTCACACAATCAAAAAAAATTTTTTTATATCGATTATTTCTTAATCTTAGAAGTGTAAGTGTTAAAAAAATTCTGTCTGATTTACAAGTGACAATTTATTGTCCTCCCTTTTTAACAAATATTTTAATAATACTCCTTGAATATATTGTTATAATGTTACTCGGTAATTGATTGATTTGAATAATAACGATTCATCAGAAAATCCATAATATTTACTTCTTTATTAATCTGAATAACTGGCAAAGATATCTTTTTGTATTGAAAACAGATAATATGCTTTATTTATGTTAAAAGTGCATATTGAGAAAAATGACTAGAATTTGTTTATAGAAATCACGTATTGAGAATATTATAGGCTTACTAACGCTAACACTCAACTAAATCAAACGAAGCGAATCAAATGATAATGGTTGCAGTTTAGAACATAAAAAAGCTACTTAAGAATTTGAAGCATTTAGTTAATGGCTTTCTTTGTCAGTTAAATTTTAACGGAAAAAATTTTATAATACTTTTTTGCGTGACTGCTCAGTTGTTCAAGGTAATAAAAATATTTGTGTTAACATGTTTTTCGTAGACATGTGAAATGATTTTAGAAGACTTTAACATGGAGAAAAAAAATTGTCATTTCATTCATTTCTTCTAATAGTTATTTAAACCATTAAAGTATTATATTTTGAACAAATTTCATGGCATATTTTACGAAACAAAATGATATATTTTGATTAATAATTGAAACAAAAAATTAAATATTTATTGGAACAAAAATTATGCGCATCTTTTGTTTGTCAATGGCAAAATGGAATAAAATAATGCGGATGAGATGAAATGGATGAAGTAGTTCAAAAAATTGAAAAAACTGAATTGTAAATTGAAAAAAAAAATCCCTAGTTATTGAATTCAGATGAAGCAGGATTACTTATTGAAACAATTTATGTAATCTCAATGAAGCCTGAACTTTTCAGCAAATGAAACATGTTGTCCAAGAACTTTGCAATGTGCAAAGCAAACATGTTAATGTATGTTAAACATATTGAGGCAATATGTGAAGCTATCTGCCATATTTACATGACTATGTCACTCTAAAATACTGTCTCGCAACTACGAGATGAGCCCTCATTGAGATCGCTATCAGGAAAGACGGGGGCTCATTTTCTGATTGCAAATTAGTAATGATTTTATTCCCATTTCTAGAAAAAGAAGCAAAATATCATTTTGGTAATGACTTAATGGATCTCACGAAATTAGTAAGGTCAGTTTATTTTATAAAATTCGAATGGAATGAAATAGGAATGAAAGGAGACAGGAATGAAATGAGATAGGAATGAAATGAGATAGGAATGAAATGAGATAGGAATGAAATGAGATAGGAATGAAATGAGATAGGAATGAACGAAGATAGGAATGGAAAGAAATAGGGAATGGAATGTGATAGGAATGGAATGAGATAGGAATAGATGGAAGAAACTATATTGTTGGAAATGTTAGATAGAGAGGAATGAAATATTATTTAAATTTAATACAACTATAAGACGGTGTTAAATTAAAACGTCTTAAACTTAGTTACAAGATATCATGTTTTACTTTGACCCAAAATTATGGTTCAGGATACTGATGTTATGGTTTAATGCTAAAATAATTTTTCTAAAAGCACAAGAAAGCTTACATTGGGTACATGTTTTTTTTTAAAAAATAAGATAGGACTTGTTTTATTCCTTAACACATTCTGTATACGGTTTTTTATTGTTATATCTACTAAATAACATACTTTGCTATTCATCATGATGCAAAATATTTATATTATGACCATAATAGATGAAATAGAGCGCAAGCCATTCTTGCATCACTAGTCCAAGAAAATGGGAGACATAATTACTCTATAGTTACTCTTTGTACTCTATAGTTAGATGAAATAGAGGAATGTAGTATTGAATAATTTAAATATCAATTCTTCATTTTTTAACTTCCTGGATAATGTTTCGGTTATTTTTAATTTATAATAATATAACAGTTTGATAATAATGTTTTTTGGTGTTTTATGATATAGTTCCCGTAAAACAATTACTATCTCCATCTCTATTGGACAATTAAAAATAGCTCACAGCATTAACAAATAATTTGCTAAACATAAAAAAATTTCCAACAGGTAATTGACGAACATTATTTACTTAAGCATCTCCAATTTCAATCGAATTCTTTTTTTTCCTTAAAACAATGCATTTGAATTTGACATTGAAATTATAATAAAAATAATAACTGTTTTAGAACAGTAAATATAAGAATAACTATTATACATAATAAAGAATAAAAAATTAAAACTTACATATTTTTATAGTAGTTTCTCGAAAAAAAAAAAACTAATAATAATACGACACACGAGTTCAAAACACGTATCAAGGAATTAGTTAGCGCATGTGCGTTTTTTTCTTCTAATTTTTTAATCCCCTTTGAAAGTTAGTATACATGCACAATATTTACTATTTGATTTGACAAAAAACAAGAGGAAAGAGTTGTTTTTATTTTACCATAGCATCGAGGAAACATACAAGCTTTCAAATTTATTTCATTATTCTAACGCGGAGGAAGAATTCTGAAAAAATTACCGTATTGTATAGTAATGACATTTCTGGTAAGAAAATCATAATCCTGATATTAAACACAAGTATATACGGTATTTAAACCATCCATCTGGTAATTTTTCCGTTCATATGGCAACGGTTTAGCCGAAATTCTGGTTTGCAAAAATTTATTTTTTATTGCGGCCCATTTCGTAAAATATACAAAACTGAACAGAAAATTTATTCAAATAGGTGGTTTTTATGTCATGTTCTAAGATATCATGATAAAATTACCAAATTTTTATGACACTTAAAAATTTCAGTTTAATTGTTAATTTTTCCATATCATTACCAAAACGCTGTTGCAAAAATTACTGAGCTTTTTGGTATTCAAATAGGGCCAGAAACACAATAAATTTTACGATACTCTGGTAGTTTCGGACATATTTTTTTTCCTCAGTGTATTATATTTTTCCATTGTTGAAATATATAAAAAGATTCTATTTATTTTCAATCTCAGAACAAAAAAAAGAAGAAAAAAAAAAGGTTACTATTGCAGAAACCATTTGTTCGTTGAAGCGATTAATACTTTAATCCGAATGTTATACAGCTTTAATAATTTATGGATCACTGAGTTGTTCTGCTTTATTAATATTGAAATTGAGAGCACTTAGAATTGTTTTAATGGCTTGACAGTGACCTTCATATTGTAACGTTTTTTTTGTTTCTTTATTGTTTACAAAAGAATAAAAAAGAAAACGGCGGTAACTGTTGATTTCTACAGTGAAATTCTTACTCGATAATTGAAGTTTTTAAAAATAATATTTTAGGTCAAAGCAATTAAAGTTTTTCTTTTCAGAATCAGGTGCAGATTTATTTTTAGCAGAACTAATTGACTAATTAGAATTGATAAAATGATGGATAAATTATTTATATTTCAATCAGCTTTTGGTGAAATTGTAAGCATATAAGGCATTTATGATCGCAGAAACATGTCATAAATTAAGTATTTTTGACTTGAAATGACCTAGGCAAGTTCCTTAAAAATTGAAGAAGTAGCTGAAACGAGAAAATTTTCAATCTAAAATTGAATATTATTTAAGTTATAGTCTTTTTCATAGACTTTTACAAATACTTTTTGTTTTGAGTTTTTATTTTAATATGAAAATAATTTGACAAAAAGTATCTTTCGTTATCAGCTCAGTTAAAGTACAAACATTCTTTTCTTAATTCCTAATATCAGAAATTAATACCGTATAATTAAGTCATAACTATCTGTTCTCAAATATTGGAATTCAATGTCCAATTATAAATTGCAAGTTTAAAGTTATAAACAAACGTTATTTTAATTTTAAGAGTTATAACTCTCAAATTATAAATGTAAGATTAATAAGAGCTTTAAATTTATACTAATTTAAACATTAAGAGTCACGTTTAAATTATTTATATTTCTCTATTTCTTTCTCCTTGTATGATCTTTCCATTATTTTAATTAAATGAAATAATATTGCTTTCGAATTTAAATATTTTTTGAAATGTATTACTTTTTATAACTCTTCGCAAGCATGATAATATATTTAAAAAATAAGCAGTTATAATTTATTTAATTAAAATTACAGATAAATAGTTTATAAATTAAATTAAACACAAGTAATCAAAGTTATAATTATTTTTCACAATATTTTCCTTTTTTTAAAAAAGCAGCCTTGTTAAATTTAAAAGCACCTAAAAGAAATAAAATTAAAAGTTTAAATATTTTTTAAGAATCGAATCGATATTTCAGATCAATTTTGGTGATATCAGAATTTTTATCTACCTTGGATATTTTTTTAATCTAATAGGGAAATAAGGCAGTAACTAATAATTTCATGAATAAAAAATATATCACTTACTATTGTATTCCTAGATTGAGTGCACTCTTTCTAACACAATTCAACGAAACTGAGAGCATTTAGATAAAATTGTCTTTTATATGCCATAGAATAAAATGCATACGGTCCACCAATTAACCTACTTCCTAGTTCAAAAGAGAAAACTAAGGTTGCTCGACCAGAGAGCAGAGGGCGCTTCATTCGTCAATGGTGCGTTATGCTTCAGTTCCAAATATCCAAAATACCCTAATCTTTTTAGGATTTCCTTAACAATTCTTTCAAATTTTTTCTTATTCTTTTTGATTTCAAATTGAACCTTCGCCTTTGGATGTTATTCGAGCAATTTCACGCTTGTGGTTGTGAAAATTTGGGTTAGAGTGTATAATTCTAACTATGCGCTGGTTTAATATTGAAATATTTGTCTGTTTTGTAAAGATAAAAATCAAATTGAAAGACAGTGAAATGTAATAAAATTAACGAATGGAAAATAAAAGATAAATTGTTTCTTCCGGCAAGGCTATTGACGGATTCTCATTTCGACCTCGAATATCCGGAAGGTCGGTTAAACAATTAAAAGGCTGAACTTTATTAATTTAGCATAATGTAAAATTTGTAACCACAATAAGTGTGAAGGATAGGATTAAATGAATGCTTTTGAGAATCTTTTTATGCAATGTCATTAATTGGTAAACCACAAAGCAGACTTAGATGTTTTTTGTTTCTTTTTGTTTGTTTTACCTTGATGTTTTTATTCTAATAAAGTATTAATAAATTTTTTTTATCAAATATACCGTTACCCTTTTCCCACATCACCTTGAAAAAAAATTAATATTCCAATACTCAGTGAGTAATGGGTAAAGTTAGTGGGTAAATACAATTGGTAAAGGGTCAATAAATTTGGTCGATATGCAATACGTTAGAATTATACATTTTTTTGATCCGGGCGTCAACCTCTTACGGATAAACATTTGAGGACTGTTATTACAATAAAACCTTATTCAGGAGTTCAGTGCTAAATGTAACATGCAAGAAGGAAATTAAAATTTGTAGTACGGCGCCATTATTAATTCCTTAATTGGTTTCTCAAAATGTATTAAATATCTTTTAAAAACTATTGAACTGATTTTTTTTTATAAAAATCGAATTTGGGCATTTACAATTATATATATACGTAATTTAGTAATAGATATATTTTTAAATTGTAAGAATTTTAATAAGGCTCACGTTAATTATTGAATATCTGAACAATCAATTAAGTACGTACTTGTGGGAAATGCTAAATGCAAATGTGAGTTTTAACTGAAATCTTAGAAATTTAGTGATTGAAAAAAAATAAATGAAATAAACAATAATTAAAAGGTCATGCCCTAAAATTTAATTACATTCTAAAACTAGTTAAAAAATTATTTTGCATTCTTATTGTAAGATAAAATTACTATGAATAAGATTATTTTGTAAGATAATTGTTATGAATAAGATTACGTTTATTTCAATAAGAAATAATTGCGAGTAAAATTCAATTGACATAAGTAAGAATATTTTCGTTATTCAAGCTGTAAAAAGAGTTTGAAATATGATGATTAGGTATTGATATAATGATGTTATTGATTAGGTTATTTATTGATATGGTTAGATTATTTATTGAAATGATTGATTAGTTATTGATATGATATGTTATTGATAGAAATATTATAATTAGTTGATTTAAGGGCGAAATTGTTTGTTTAAGTTGTGATTTTTTTTCAGCTAATTTACATGAATACAATTTATTATTTAACCATTTTTTATTTTTAAGACTTTTCACGCTACTTTTTATAATTAAAGTGTGTAATATAAATAACCGTTGCTTTTTTTTTACCAGAAATACATTATTTTATAATTCAAAACTTTTTTAATTTAACCAACAATTTGTTTGGAACTTACTAAGTGTTACACTATATAAAATTACGGATCTAATTGTGGTGCAAAATACTGGCACTCTGAGTGCAGCATCCGTAAAATCTATTTTACTGTATAACTTTTTACAGTAATATTTACTTCATTACATTGATTTTGAGAGATTTTACTGTAAATATATTACTGGAAAAATTACGGTATATGAGATTTGTGTTCTTTAACATTTTACAGTAAAAATGGTCTTTACGGTAAAAGGTATTGGCACCCTGACTGCCGGTACATTTTACCGCAATTCGATCTAGAATTTTTTTTCAGTTAAATTTTTGTCAGAAATATTATAATTAAAGCTAGTAATTTTCACTGTAATAGGATGAAAATTCTAGTGGTAGCTCACTAATGTTTCAAATTAACTGGAACTTTGCAACTATTTAGGTTTTATGAAAAAATCTGAAATTCCTGATTAAAGGTTAATATTTAGAACTTTATATTTCTAAAATATCATGGTGGTTAGATAGGGGAGTGTCGGGCACCTCCTCCCAGCGGGTACCCTCGCCCACTGTCAATTTCATATGTATAGAATATTTTTAAGTCAATGGGCTATCGGACATTAATTGTTATATTAAAAAAAGATTATTTTCAAAGTTTCAAGTATTTATGTTTCAAGTATTAATGTTGTATAAAATATGTTGTATCAAGTATAAAATATGTTGAATACAGTAGTCATGAAATTAAAAAAAATTGGTTGAATGTTTCGATTAAATGTTTTCATTCGGTTTATCTATTGTCAATACATTGGTCATTTTCATTTACACCTGAAAAAATAGTAAAAAAACATAGTTTTTGTAACTGGGCGGGGCTACCCGACACATTTTGAAAGGAGCTGAAAAAAATGTTTTTTTAAATTTCTATTTTTTTAAGTTAAACTATTCTTTTTTTGGTTTCTTCTTTTTTGCATTAATTACATGATAAAACAATAGAAACATACAAAAATATTGTTATTACTCAATATTATACAGAAATTTAAGCAATACTCCTTAAGTGGGCAGGGCTACCCGACTCTCCCCTACGTTTTGTATTGCCAAGATAAAATTAATAATGAAATAATTGTGTTTCCATTCTTGATGTTTTTTTTATTAAAAAATAGCCAAGTTTACTTGCCAAGCGTGGTAATCGGTTAAGCGCAGTAGCAAAAAGTGGCATTTTAAATTCTTTGAAACTGTTTCCTCAAGAAGGTGAAATAATATACATATAAATATTAAAACTTTTGCAATGTGCTTTAATGTGTTAAATATTACATATATTATGATAGATTACATATTTTATAAATACCTGAAGTTTAAATAACGTAACGATATTTTTAAATGATACATAAGGAAGGAAATTAAAATTCCTTTTCTTGTAAGCGGTCCAGCCCAACAATGCTATCTGACGAAATCCAATGAATAATCGGGGAAGTAGCAATATGTCATCAATTATCCAATCTCTTACCTCAAGATAGAAAGTGAAGATAATTTCTAGTAATATCTTTAATGAAATGCCTTTTATCATTGTTTTTATCACGCAAACAACAGAAAATATTGTTCTTCGTTTGTAATAAGTAGGTGTTGATAAATGGTGCAAACTGTTCAGTCGTTTTTCCTCAATTCTTCTTGGGTTTGGTTTCAGTTTTGGATTGAGTTACAACTTTCGAGAAGGAAGCTGAATTGAGGATAAAAAGAAATTGCTTTTTTATTTTTAAATAAGTACAATCTTAACTAAGTAGATGGGTGGTATAATTTTTAAAATTTATTTTGCAGTTATTATCGCTGTTCTATAGAACTTCGCCTTTTATACTTTTTCCACACCTTATTCAAGCGATGTGAAATAATACAATATGGTTTTAAATTACATTAATTTATTAAATATTTAGGTTAGTTCAAGGGAAATAGACGTTTTGAGAAGTAATTATTTTACCTTCAGAAAACGTTTTTTTTTTCACTTGTAAATTTATTAATCTTTTTAAAACAGTATTTATAAATAGTAAATCTAGCAGTGTTTAGCAGTATATTGTAATATTAATAGGTGACCAGAGGTGACCCAGGTTCGAATCCCAGCTATGGTTGGTCGATACAAATTCTACTCCCTGATCGCACTGACCACAGTGCTATGATAAAATATCTTCAGTGGTAGATGGATCATGGGTTAGAATCTTCTTGCCGTAGGGTTAACCATGGAAGGGTTGGGTGGTTTTTCTTTTCATGTAACGCAAATGTGGGTTAGTTAAGTCATCCACAAAGGCTCGTTTGACCTAATGGTTGATCCAAAAGTTCCCTTGTCTTCAGGATTGGGTTCAAAATTACAGGGCTATGGAGTTGAACGTTAAGTCGTAAACGCAGAATTGGGCCGGTTGTTCAACGCCGTTTATAAAATGAAATAAAATAGTTTTCAACACACTTTAAATTTCAATTAATTTCACACAATCTTTAATAGTACTAAGCTTCTTTATTACAGTCTTGTGCATCATTTTACTATTTTTTATAAGGAAAACTTGCTGAACGACAAATAAAATGTTTTCGTGTTGATTATTTTATAAATTCCTTTTTCGCTTTTCATCTTGATGAACCAGATTCATTCTGCGCATTCTATACCCTCTGCTCGTTTGATACTTCATCCTGCTTTAGTCAGTGCTTCGACAAAGCATTTTTTTGTAATGTTCTACTATGATTCAATTAGCGCCATCAAAATAACAGTTTGAGTTATCCCCGTTTTTGTTCCTTATTTATCGTGTAATGAGGAGATGAGTCAATTCTGATTCTAAAGTTCTTGACAAAAACATATTTGTGCTAGTTTTTGATTCGAAAACTCATGCTTTGTTACTGAAACCAGAAAACTGCGAAACTCCATTATGGTGAGTTCTTGATAGCAAGAAATACTCTAAATGAGAAGGCGATGAATGGATACATTTAAGTTTGATGCTGCTTCAGAATTCAAAATATAAACTCTATATCATAACTATTTTAATACTTGCTTCCTGAACATTTTTTTTGTAACCGGTCTTTTCTTTTCAAAGCAAATACTTGTTGAAAAATTGAAGATAAGCCCTTGTCTGTAGCCGTCCGCAATCATCGAGATTAATTGCACGTTCAAGAAGTCTCTTGATATCCATCCATTGAATTGTCATGAAGTACTTCCCTGCTGCACCCTCTACAAAAATCGTGAGACCATTAATCAGAAAGCAAGACGAATGTCTTCATTCTAAATATGTCATTCGTCTTGCAAGTGCAGAGAATGTCTATCGAATGAAATAATTCGATTTGATGAGGATTAAACCGTGGAACGTGCTTTTGCAGTCTTCAAGTTGGGTTAGTCACGACAAAGGAATTCGTTCTTTGTTTTGAGAGAATTTTCTAAAAGTCACAGAAAGAGATTTTAATCTTTTCATGTTACCAGGCAATTTTTTTTAAATCTAAAGTGTTTTTGTCAAGAATACATGGTTTCTTCACTTTTGATAGAACCTTGCTTTAACTGCTTGGAGGTTATCTGCTTTAGGAAGATATTTTTTAGTGTTAAGAAGTGTCATCCACATTGTGGTTTATCCTAACATTTTGACTTGTTTGAGTGTCTGGTTGAAAGCATCTGTCACATTGACACACAGCTGGAATAAAAGTAACGAGATGTTGTTCGTTGACGACTTCTTGCTACTTGCGAGCTTTAACTTTCTGATTGAGAAAAAAAAGTATGTTCAAAACTATGAGAAAAAGGTAAAATTTACCGTGTTTTTGGCTTTATAGGAACACTAAAAAGCTCGGTAATTTTTACCGAAGCGCTTTGGTGATGATTTTGAAAAAATTGACATTAAGATAGGGTTTGATAATATGTGATAAAATCTGGTAAATGTAATGCAGTTTAGAAATTTTATCATACCTTAGAGCATGACACAAAAACCATTTATTCGTTTAAATTTACTTTGAAATTTTGTATTTTTTACTAAAGGTATGGTAATAAAAACTGTAATTTTTAAAATCAGAATTTCTGGTAAACACCACACATACGAAAAATTTCCCAATTGAATGATTTAAATACCGTATATTTTGGTTCGATTAATGTTTTTAATTGGGTTTATTTAGGGTTTTTCAAATTATGGTTTTTGTTTTATATTTTTTTTATTATCATGCAGTACGTTAATTTTACCAGAATTTTCAACTCGGTGTAGAGGAGGATTTCTTTAAGGGTTATTACAGTTGCGAAATTATATTGTTCTTTTCCCTTTATTCCTATTCAATGGCATTTTCTTCAAAGCATAATTCAGAATGCGTATATGTAACAAATCGATTAAAACATAAAATATGTTCTTCATGAAAATATCCTGATATGAATATGAGATATTACATAAAATATTTTATTTTATAACCGCCGTTGAACAAAGACCACTAATACGTTTACTACTACTAATGTTTAACTTCATAGCTTTGTAATTTTGAGCCCAATCTGGAAGACATGAAAATTCTTGAATCAAGTATTGAGAGAAATCTACCTTGAGGACTTTTTGGTGGAACTAACTGGCATTTGAATTACATGGGAAGGTACACCACAAAAATCTCCCACGGTTAGCTTGTCTGCAAGGGGATCCTAATCCATGATCCGTCTAACACTGAGGATATTTCACCTCAGCACTGAGATCGGTGAGAGCCGGGTGAGGAATTCATATCGATCAGCCATCGCTGAATTCGAACCCAGATCATCTAGTTGGAAGGTGAACGTTCTATCCCTTAAGCCAACACGGCTCTATATAAGATATTATTGCTTACTACGTCACATTAGCGCTACACAAATGGACTATTGACATCGATCTGAGGTTTATCCTAGTCTCGAAGATATTTCGTCGCGCTTCACAAATTTAGATTTGAGAGCAAATGGATACAATAATCTTTTCATGGCATTTTAGTCTAAATTCCTTACAATATAGTAGATGTAGTTTCTCTGAAGAATTTAAGAACAATTTTTTGGCTGTGTGAGATACATTTGAATTTGTTATGACGAAGGGATGTTTATCTCAGAAATATAAACAAATTCATTTGAGAGATATTGATTTATTATTTAGAGGATATCCATACTCAGAAATAATGGAATAAAGAAAGAAAGTCCTTCAAAGGGATTAAGAGAATCATTCTCTTAACATCAATAGTTTCTGTAACGATAAAAATTCAGAGGCCGAAGCTTCCCAGTCCAATTGCCAATAATTACAAATTTAAATTAAAATGACTTGTTCCCAAAGCATAGTTAGAAGCATGGGAAGTGATCCATGGTTGGTGATTTCTCAAAAGATAACACAGCCAAAAATTTTAAAAACTAGGAAATATGTAATGCATACAGTGGCATCACGCATCTCATCTCCGCAGAGCTCCCTAGAGCTGCAATTGAGCTCAGAACATTTCCGTCTCTTAAACTGCTAGTGATTTTACAATAAACAGAATTTCAAACTTCTAAGATACAATAAAAAAAGATGGAATTCTAAACATCCAGTTTTTAGCTTTACTTCGAACACTTGCCCAATTAGTATAAAGTTAGTACTCTACTGATCACGCTGATAGGATGGTACTATGAGTAATTTTTATTACCTGAAAATGTAACTCTACTCATCACGCTGATAAAATGGTATTATGAGTAATTTTTACCTAAACATTTAAGTAAAAGTAACAATGTTTCTTTTAGCGAAGAATAAAATTTATGCAATATATATTTTTGCTGCTTTCTTCATAGTCTATATAGAAAGCAGCACATATGAAAGAATTTCGCTGCAGTTGATTGCTCTTCAGGAGTCTAAAGCATTTGGAAGATATTTAGATATTATTAAGAAATTAAAACGAGTTTAGGTGGCTATAGGCCTACTAGTATATTGTTATGTTTCGATATCAATTTTAAATTTAAAATACAATTGTTGACCATGAACATTTCTCCCATGAAATTAAACAATCGAAGGTGAAATGAAATAAAATACATAATACAAAACGAGAACTTGAAACAATGACCTAGGGGCAAATATGAATTGAGGAAATTAAACCTCATTTCCGTAATTAATTGCTACTGAAAGCAAGTTTTTAGACTGCGAATCTTTCCTTATAAACGAGTTTATGGTTTGTAATAAATATTATGGAAAATTTCTAAATAATTTTCTTAATAATTAAATACACCGTTAAAAATTTCTGGGATTAAATGACTAAATAGCAATTTATTTACTTGTTATTTTACCATATCCAAAAAAATCCCCCCTTAATAATCAGAAATAGGTCGGTTTCAAATTGTTAACTGTGAGGAAAACCGTTTATTATCTGCTTTCACCCTATACGATAAAACAACCAGAATTTTATCGCACCAGCTAGATCCACCAATAGGAGCCACTTAGTTCCTTCAGATGGGTACGTATTCTATCAGAGAGGGCAAATCTATCAATTTCGTGATCTTCAGAACTGGGTTCGACTCCCAGCGTTGACACTACAATAGTTCCTCCATTTCAGTGTCTTGCACTAACTAATTTGTGATCCTAGGCTATTAGAATACGATTCTTTCATTCAAGCAAAGATGGCAGCACCTTAAAGCTGCTAAACTATCTCCAATTTAATTTCCTTTCATTTAAATTTCCTTTATATGGATTTGAAACCATGCTAGATGTAAATATTAAGAAACAGTATAGGTTGGTATTCATGATTTTTTAACACGGTTAAGAAACTGTAAAGTGTTGTATTCATGATTTATTAATCATACTAGTTTACCATACGTTTTCAAAGAGGTAAAGTTAAAAAAAATGTTTTTTTTTTTACAGTAAACTTTACGTTTAATTGTATGGATAGACTTCTGCCGTGATTTTACCATAATTTTAGAATGAAAATTCTAACAGTGAACAAATACTCAATTCAATATAAAATCCTGCCCTTTCAACTACTAAGCGGTTTGGTATTTACCGGTAAATGGTATGGATTTGATGAATGAGGCATTGTATTTTCAGAGAATACTTGATATATAAATAAGTGACAAATAATTGAGATAATGATTATTTCGAAAATATCCGCGCAATAATTTTAAGGTGTAAAGACATTACTATACAGCTATCAGAAATCGTGATTGACGACCTTTTGTAAATGTTCACTTGGGAGAAATAGTGTTGTATTTGAAAGTCTTGATAAAAGCAAAACATTTCCAATAAAACAACACGTTTATTTTGTCAACTGTGAAATTTCTAAATAACAAGGAATCGAACAAAATAAAAATCTATATTGAGAGTTTCACATTTCTTTTAATAGATCATGCGAAGCAAAACATACCATTAATAGTTATTTTTCGTAGTCTGAATTATATTATTTTATATTTTATTAAGCATATATTTTATAATTATACATTTTTATAATTTGCATTGAACTATATGCGTATGTTCATATATTTTGCAGTTCATAAATTTTTATAACTTACATTTAACTAATTTTATTATAATACACTCATTTTTAAGATTTATTATACGTTTTGATCATCATTCATTTTTATGATCTATTATTCGGATTTATAATTATTCATTTTTGCGATTTATTGTACGTTTTTATAATTATTCATTTATATGATTTATTATGCATTTTTATAATTATTCATTTTGTGATTTATTGTGCGGATTTGTAATTATTCATTTTAATGATTTATTAACCATATATAAATTTATTCATTTATGCAAAAGTAAGCGCATTTATAGTAATAAATTTCAAAATGAAAATTTGGAATTTTTTTTTCAAATAAATAAACTGCATAATAAATATTTTTAAAACGAAAAATTTTTTGATTTGAAATATATTTCTGTATAAATTTAATGAAATTAAACGTTATTGATTAAAGTTTGAATGTTTTCTTAAAAGAACCGAGTAGTTATTGTCGTTCGTGGAAATAAAAAATTGTTCGATTGTCAATATTTAATAGCTCACCCTTCCTATATAATTTGATAAAGTCTTACCGAGGTTCTGGAAACCGGTCACAAAGCCGCAAAAAAATGCTATAGTACAAAATAAAAATAAAAATAACTTCCTAAAGGTCAAGGGTACTGAGGGTTAAAAAAAAAGATGTGGAATATATGATTTTTCCTTATATCTATACTATACTACAAAAAAGTAATGTCATCATACAAACTATGTTATTTAATTTTTCTTTAAATAATTATAATCAGTTTTTTCCTTTTACGAATGAAATTCATTACTAAAAACTTAATGATTGTTGCAATACGCATTTCTAGAATATTGTTTGTCAAGCTTCTTTGATAAATTTCATTTTGCAAACTGTCAAAATTAATTTTCTCAATTTCCACATAAGCCTTCTTTTTTTTAGTGATGAAATAAAAAGAAATGCTGTTCAATACTTTTATCGCTAAATTTAACCAAATTCGAATATAGTTTATCTTATTTTCGTTTCTGTAAAAATTAATCTGAATGATAATTTAGTAAAAAATTATGAAATTTTTTTTTATTTTGCATCACTTCCAGAATCTGAACTTTTTTAAACCAATCAATATGATATAACCAGAAAAACTTAACTTTGATTAGTTTAAAAAATAGTTTTAAGTATACCAATAATTGGTAAACGAATGGTACACCAAAGAATAAAAAAATATGTA